>NC_052151.1:25995916-26241918 GCF_902713615.1 Scyliorhinus canicula | reverse complement strand
CAATTAGATCATGGCTGATCTTTTGTGGACTCAGCTCCACTTTCCGGCCCGAACACCATAACCCTTAATCCCTTTATTCTTCAAAACACTCCCTATCTTTACCTTAAAAACATGTAATGAAGGAGCCTCAACTGCTTCACTGGGCAAGGAATTCCATAGATTCACAACCCTTTTGGTGAAGAAGTTCCTCCTAAACTCAGTCCTAAATCTACTTCCCCTTATTTTGAGGCTATGCCCCCTAGTTCTGCTGTCACCCGCCAGTGGAAACAACCTGCCTGCATCTATCCTATCTATTCCCTTCATAATTTTAAATGTTTCTATAAGATCCCCCCTCATCCTTCTGAATTCCAACGAGTACAGTCCCAGTCTACTCAACCTCTCCTCATAATCCAACTCCTTCAGATCTGGGATTAACCTAGTGAATCTCCTCTGCACACCCTCCAGCGCCAGTATGTCCTTTCTCAAGTAAGGAGACCAAAACTGAACACAATACTCCAGGTGTGGCCGCACTAACACCTTATACAATTGCAACATAACCTCCCTAGTCTTAAACTCCATCCCTCTAGCAATGAAGGACAAAATTCCATTTGCCTTCTTAATCACCTGTTGCACTTGTAAACCAACCTTCTGTGACTCATGCACTAGCACACCCAGGTCTCTCTGAACAGCGGCATGCTTTAATATTTTATCGTTTAAATAATAATCCCGTTTGCTGTTATTCCTACCAAAATGGATAACCTCACATTTGTCAACATTGTATTCCATCTGCCAGACCCTAGCCCATTCACTTAACCTATCCAAATCCCTCTGCAGACTTCCAGTATCCTCTGCACTTTTAGCACCTGGGTCGTGTCTGCGTTCTGCGCCCGCTACTCCGCCAGCCTCCTCCTCCTCCTCTGTGCTGGCACCACTGCCACTGGCTTCTCCCTCCGCCTCCTGCAGCAGGTCATCTCCCCTCTGCATCGCGATGTTGTGCAGCGCACAGCAGACCACTACAATGCGAGCGACCCTGTCGGGCCGGTACTGCAGGGCCCCTCCGGAGCGGTCCAGGCACCTGAATCTCATCTTCAGGAGGCCAAGGCAGCGCTCCACCACACCCCTGGTTGCTGCATGGGCCTCGTTGTATCGGGTTTCCGCATTGGTCTGAGGCCTCCGTATAGGCGTCATCAGCCAAGACCTCAGTGGATAACCCCTGTCGCCTAGCAACCAGCCCCTCAGCCGGGGGGGACGTCCCTCAAACATCGCAGGGATGAACGACTGCGCCAGTATGTAGGAGTCATGCACACTCCCTGGGAACCTTGCACAGACGTTCATGAACCTCATGTGGGGGTCGCATACCACCTGGATATTCATGGAGTATGTCCCCCTCCTGTTTGTGAAGACCTCCCTGTCCCTTGCAGACGGGCGCATGGGGACGTGAACACAATCGATTGCCCCCTGCACCCTCGGTATCCCGGCCACGCTGGCAAATCCACAAGCTCGTGAGTCTTGACTTGCTCGGTCCTCGGGAAAGGTGCTGTAGCGGTCCACGATGGCATAGAGGGCGTCGGTCACATCCCGGATACACCTGTGCACCGATGACTGGGAGATCCCGGAGACGTCCCCGCTCGGAGACTGGAAGGAGCCGGTCGCATAGAAGTTAGAGCGACCGTCACCTTGATGGCTACCGGGATCGCGTGTCCTCCCCCTGTTCCACGTGGGGCGAGGTGCGACAGGAGTTGGCAGATATGTATCACCGTCTGCCTACTCAGCCGGAGTCTCCTCCTGCAGGTGACGTCCGTCATTGTTAGGAAAGAGATCCGGGCACGGTACACCCTCGGCCTTGGTCGTCGCCTCTGGCGCCGTGGCTGCACCCTCACTCTCTCCTCCTCCTCCCCCCCATGCTGCTCGACGACTGGCAACTCCTCGGCCCTTCCCTCTGCTGCTGCAGCTGGCCCTGCAGCCACTGCGGGTTGTGGCTGTGGATGCTGCTCCATCTCCAAATGCAGTACAGCGGCCCCAACCACTGCGCTGAACATGGCTGTTCTGTTCACAGACATCGTGCTAACCTACAGAAGGGTGGTGGGGGCAGAGAAACGGGACATGTTAGACGGAGGTTAGTCGACACCTCGGCAGCCGCCTGCCACGGGATACCTGTGTGTCCCGGTGGCCTGGTCGCGATGCTGACACGCGGGCAGCCTAACCCCTGGTCACTTTCTGCATCCAACGGGCAGTAAACTACGTCCTCCTCACAGGGGAACCAGCGGCCGTGTCCTCGTGACCGGCACGTCATGGCATGGCGGCAGACATTTTGTAACCGGGGTTGGACGAGTCACTCGCTCACTCTCTCCCTACCCCCCCCACTCTCACTCCCCCCCTCAGTCTCCCGCTCCCCCCCCTCCGTCTCCCACTTCCCCCTCAGTCTCCCACTTCCCCCCTCAGTCTCCCACTTCCCCCCTCAGTCTCCCACACTCCCCCCTCAGTCTCCCACTTCCCCCCTCCGTCTCCCACACTCCCCCCCTCCGTCTCCCACTTCCCCCTCAGTCTCCCACACTCCCCCCCTCAGTCTCCCACACTCCCCCCCTCAGTCTCCCACACTCTCCCCTCCCCCTCAGTCTCCCACACTCCCCCCTCCGTCTCCCACTCCCCCCCTCCGTCTCCCACACTCCCCCCTCCGTCTCCCACACTCCCCCCTCAGTCTCCCACTTCCCCCCTCAGTCTCCCACTTCCCCCCTCCGTCTCCCACACTCCCCCCCCTCCGTCTCCCACTTCCCCCTCAGTCTCCCACACTCCCCCCCTCAGTCTCCCACACTCCCCCCCTCAGTCTCCCACACTCTCCCCTCCCCCTCAGTCTCCCACACTCCCCCCTCCGTCTCCCACACTCCCCCCTCCGTCTCCCACACTCCCCCCTCCCCCTCCGTCTCCCACACTCCCCCCTCAGTCTCCCACACTCCCCCCTCAGTCTCCCACACTCCCCCCTCCGTCTCCCACACTCCCCCCTCCGTCTCCCACTTCCCCCTCAGTCTCCCACACTCCCCCCCTCAGTCTCCCACACTCCCCCCTCAGTCTCCCACACTCCCCCCCTCAGTCTCCCACACTCTCCCCTCCCCCTCAGTCTCCCACACTCCCCCCTCCGTCTCCCACACTCCCCCTCAGTCTCCCACACTCCCCCCTCCCCCTCCGTCTCCCACACTCCCCCCTCAGTCTCCCACACTCCCCCCTCAGTCTCCCACACTCCCCCCTCAGTCTCCCACACTCCCCCCTCCGTCTCCCACACTCCCCCCTCCGTCTCCCACACTCCCCCCTCAGTCTCCCACACTCCCCCCCTCCGTCTCCCACACGCCCCCCTCAGTCTCCCACACTCCCCCCCTCAGTCTCCCACACTCCACCCCCCTCCGTCTCCCACACTCCCCCCTCAGTCTCCCACACTCCCCCTCCCCCTCCGTCTCCCACACTCCCCCCTCCGTCTCCCACACTCCCCCCTCCGTCTCCCACACTCCCCCCTCCGTCTCCCACACTCCCCCCCCCTCAGTCTCCCACACTCCCCCCTCAGCCTCCCCCACTCCCCCCTCAGTCTCCCACACTCCCCCCTCCGTCTCCCACACTCCCCCCCCCTCCGTCTCCCACACTCCCCCCCCTCAGTCTCCCACACTCCCCCCTCAGTCTCCCACACTCCCCCCTCAGTCTCCCCCACTCCCCCCTCCCCCTCAGTCTCCCACACTCCCCCCCTCAGTCTCCCACACTCCCCCCTCCCCCTCCGTCTCCCACACTCCCCCCTCCGTCTCCCACACTCCCCCCTCCGTCTCCCACACTCCCCCCTTCCGTCTCCCACGCTCCCCCTTTCCGTCTCCCACGCTCCCCCTTTCCGTCTCCCACACTCCCCCCTCAGTCTCCCACACTCCCCCCTCCGTCTCCCACACTCCCCCCTCCGTCTCCCACACTCCCCCCTCAGTCTCCCACACTCCCCCCTCAGTCTCCCACACTCCCCCCTCAGTCTCCCACACTCCCCCCTCCGTCTCCCACACTCCCCCCCTCCATCTCCCACACTCCCCCCCTCCATCTCCCACACTCCCCCCTCAGTCTCCCACACTCCCCCCTCCGTCTCCCCACTCCCCCCTCCGTCTCCCCACTCCCCCCTCAGTCTCCCACACTCCCCCCTCAGTCTCCCACACTCCCCCCTCAGTCTCCCACACACACCCCCCTCAGTCTCCCACACTCCCCCCTCCGTCTCCCACATTCCCCCCTCAGTCTCCCACTTCCCCCCTCAGTCTCCCACACTCCCCCCTCAGTCTCCCACACTCCTCCCCTCCGTCTCCCACACTCCCCCCCCTCCGTCTCCCACTTCCCCCTCAGTCTCCCACACTCCCCCCTCAGTCTCCCACACTCCCCCCTCAGTCTCCCACTTCCCCCCTCCGTCTCCCACACTCCCCCCCTACGTCTCCCACTTCCCCCCTCAGTCTCCCACACTCCCCCCCTCAGTCTCCCACACTCCCCCCCTCAGTCTCCCACACTCCCCCCTCCGTCTCCCACACACCCCCCCCCCCCCCGCTCTGGACCCCCCTCCCGTTCTCGGGGATGCCTTCCCCGTTGTGGCCAGACTCCAGCAGTGCGCTGAGCAGTGCGCTGAGCGGTGCGCTGCGCTCACCTCCTCGAAGCTCTCGTCAGCCAGCACGACTGGTTGACGAACTTGAAAAGCAGGTGTGTTGGCCGGTGCGAAAATATTGCGTGATGACGTCGGGACTTCGTCCCATCCGGGCCGGAGAATAGCGGGGGGCCAAAAAGTCGGGCTTCTGGTCGTGTTGGGGGGTCTGTCGAGGCCTTTGCCGGGAATGCCGACGTGTAGTTTGTGCGGTGTTCGGAGAATAGCGGGAGGGCGTCGGACCGGCGTTGCCGTGAAAATCGGCGCGGCCCGCTATTCTCCGAACCGGCGTGAGAGCGGAGAATCGCGCCCCATGTGTTCACATTATGTATTTATTATATCTGCTGTGTTTTTCACATATAGAATGACCTGCCTGGGCTATACGCAGAACAATGCTTTTCATTGTACCTCAGATTTATTGACAATAAATCTAAATCTAAATGTTCACTAACGACCTTGTGAATAAGATTGAATATATTTAATACAAGCTGAATATTTTATAACAGGTTATAAAAAATGCTTTAACATCCATATATTCATGGAACTAACAACTTCGAATGGTAAAAACATAAGTAATATTCACGGTTTGATTGGATATAGAGGGAGCACGTAGCTCTCACAGTCAATGATTGTGTGTAATCAGCACATACCTCACTTCACTTATCCTCGCTTTACCTGTGTATCACTTCATTCACACTAGTAGGAAAAAAAGTATGTAGACAGAAACCAGTGCAAACAGGCAACCCTGTGTGTAGGCAACGGTCAACAAAGCGGCACGGTAGCACAGTGGTTAGCACTGTTGCTTCACAGCACCAGAGTCCCAGGTTCGAATCCCAGCTGGGTCACTGTCTGTGCGGAGTTTGCACGTTCTCCCCGTGTCTGCGTGGGTTTCCTCCGGGTGCTCCGGTTTCCTCCCACCAATCCCGAAAGACGTGCTGTTAGGTAATTTGGACATTCTGAATTCTCCCTTTGTGTACCTGAACAAGCACCGGAATGTGGCCACTGGGAGATTTTCACAGTAACTTAATTGCAGTGTTAATGTAAGCCTACTTGTGACACTAATAAAGATTATTATTATTATCGTAGGCCGCACTCAGAACCCTGATCGACTGAAGGTTTCCCAGAAGGATTGAGCCATTATGCTTGCCAATTCTGAAGTATTACAATCCCAGACCAGACCACCAACAGTGGCTAGGATACTGTGCCAAAACCCCAATATTTTAGTTTATTATTAAGACTTCGCTCCAGGATGATTGCACAAAGAAATAGGGATTTGGTATTTTTAAAACAAAACTTTATTGTTAATACGGTCTGAAATTCTTTAACATCACACCTGAAAATCCATCTCCACTGGCAGCACCCAGCTCTACCTCACCACCACCTAGATCAACTTGTCCACTGTGGCCATCTTTTCAGACTCTTTATCCAACAGCCACTACTGGATAAGCAGAAATTTATTCCAGCTACATTTTGAGCGGACTGAAGCCATTGGGTGGGATTCTCCGTCCAGTGATGCCGGAATCATGGAATGTGATGTGTTTGGTGGAGAATCGCATGTGAGCTGAAAATCGTGGCCGGCGGTAGATTCCGACAGATGGGCGGCTAGCAACCGCTTTACCTGCAAAATGGCCGGCTCTGTGGCGCGCATTTGCATGCCGGCCTGCGGCAGCCGTGCCGTACAACCTGGAGCTTGCCGCGCGGGCATGGCCTGCCAGATAGTACCACCCTGTAATCCCCCTCGCCCCACCCCCGGACCATCCCTCACCAGTCCCCCCCCACCCCCCCCCCCCCCAGCCCCGCTGAAGCCTCTCCTGCCAGCGAAACGGTTCCCCCTCCCGACTGTGGCGGCGTTGGACACATTCCACAGCCGTCGCATGACCAATGCCATCGGGAAGTCAGCCCATCGAGGGCGGAGCATCGGGAGAGGGCCTCAGGTGACTCCCTGAGGCCGTCCCAATGATGTGCAGTGGACCCGCGCCCGATGTCAGCGTAAAAACGGATTCTCCGGCTGATTGGCGAACACTATGTTGGCATTGGCAATCGGAGAATCCCGCCCTGTGTTTCTCAAATGGAGAATCTCGCCCATCGTCTTTTGGTCAATGTTACAAACTACCCCCCTTACTATCAGCTCCATCCCTCTCCCTGGTAACTCTGTGGGTGATTGTTCACAATCTCAGTGTCATATTTGACCACATCTTTGCGCCATTACTGAGACAGTGTATTTCCATTTCCCTGCCTCAGCTTATCTGCTACTGAAACCCTCATCCATTCCTTTGTTATCTCTGAACGTGACGATTCCAATCCATTCCTGGCTGGCCGCCCACCCTCTTTAAACTTTATGTCATCCAAAGTTCAGCTGCCCGCGTCCTTGCTAATGACAACCCATCAAGCCTGTGCTTGGTGCTCTCAAAGAAATGTGCAAATCAGGAGCAGGAGGAGGCCACTCTGCCCCCAGAGACTGGTCTGTTATTCAGTAGGATCATGGCTCATCTGACTTCATCTCGCCTACCTCCTATAACCGCTCGCCCTCTTGTTAAACAACAATCAAAGCCTCTGCTTCAATTACCTTTTGAGGAAGATTTTCAGAGACTCAGGGCCCTCTGAGAGAACACACTTGTACATTTCAATAAGAACACCTCTGATTTTTCCAAACTCCAACAGACCCAGGCCCAGTATGCCCAGCCTTTCCCCATAAGATAATCCCATCCCAGGTATTAGTCGAGAGAGCCTTTATGAATATATTCCATTCCACTTGCAATAAACGGCACCATTTCAATCTCTCATAAATCCCTTCCCATGTAAACAATATGCTGCATTTCTATTCTTTCTGGACAAGTTCACATTTTCCCACATTGGACTCCATGTTCCAAACCCACGCCACTGACATCTAGGAGGACAAGGGCAACAGATGCATAGCAACATCACCAACTGGAGGTTTCCCTCCAAGCCACTCACCATCCTGCTTTGGAAATATAACGTCGTTCCTTCACTTTCGCTGGTTAAAATCCTGGAATTCTGCCTCCTAACAGCACTGTGGGTGTACCTACACCATATAGACTGGAGGGGTTCAAGAAGGCAGCTCACCACCACCTTCTCAAGGGCTTTTAGAATACCATAGACTACCTACAGTGCAGTGTAGTAATCCACGGGAGGCAGGAGTTCCATCACCACACCAATATTTATTTACAATAACGATATTACAGGAGCAGATACAAACAGTGCTGCTAGCAGTCCAGTCAACTTAAGACTGCTCACAAAGCCTACACAGGTGATTATATGGCCCCCCTCAATGCGCTATCATTGAGGGAGCTCATACTCCAATTGGCCAACCAATAAAGCCAATTGGAGTTCATTACACCCCTCCCCCCCCAAGGTCTGAGGAATTCCAGCCAGCTGGCATTCCTCTGAGCTTCTGCCTGCTCCTCATGTCTGGGTCTGTCACCTCTGTGTCGCCCGACGGGTCGTCCTCCGAAGTGGGCGGGGTGTACCTTATAGGTGCCCGTCTTTTCCTTGACGACCTCCTTGGAAATTGTTCTTCCTCCTCCTTGGGGAGAGGTGTCGCGGCGGCCTCGTCGAACGTGTCCATCTCCGAATCTGACGACTGGATGACGGGGTCTGGAGAAATTGCTCGGGGCTGGGGTATCCTTTCCGTCTGGGCTATCCCAGCTTGAGGCGGTCCTGCTTCGCCTGCCTCCAGGTGTGGTTCCGCTGCCCTTATTTGGTCTAGGTGTTTCTTCAGCACCTTACCTCCTATCGAAACCTCATAGGATATGGGCCCTGTTTGGGACTCTACCATGCCTTTGACCCACGTTGGTCCATTCCCATAATTCTTGACCCAAACCGGTGCCCCCACCTGCAAATGTCTCTGCTGCCGACTATTATCATGCCCCCTGCGTTGGGCCTCCTGTTGTTTCTCCAATTTCCCCCTTAAATTTGGGAAAAGGAGACTCAGCCTCGTTCGCAGCCGCCTTCCCATTAAGAGTTCAGCTGGCGGTATGCCCGTTGTGGAATGCGGTGTGGTCCTGTAATCAAATAGCCAGCGGGAGAGTTTTGTGTCCATTGACGCTGCCGGCTGCTTCTTGAGTCCCGCTTTAAGTGTCTGGACCGCTCTCTCTGCCAGGCCGTTGGACGCTGGATGGTAAGGGGCCGTTTTGATGTGACGGACTCCGTTTTCCTTCAGGAATTTTCCAAATTCCCCACTTGTGAATGCCGTTCCATTGTCCGACACCAATACCTCCGGACGTCCATGTGTTGCAAACGAGGCCCTGAGCTTTTCAATTGTCGATGCTGTGCTTGCCGCGTTTACCCGGTGGACGTCCCACCATTTGGAGTGGGCGTCCACTATCACCAAAAACATTGAGCCCATGAAAGTGCCGGCGTGGTCAATATGCAGGCGGGTCCACGGTCTGCCTGGCCATTCCCACGGGTGCAATGGCGCCGCTGATGGCACTCTTTGCCCCTGTTGGCACTCCTGGCACCGACGTACCAAGGCTGCTATGTCTGTGTCCAAACCTGGCCACCAAACATAGTTTCAAGCTAGCATCTTCATTTTAGACACCCCTGGGTGTCCGTGATGTAACTCGGTTAAGATTGCCTGACGGCCCTGAGCTGGGACTGTTACCCGGGCTCCCCATAATAGGATACAGTCTTCTACGGTTATTTGGTCCCTTCTGCTCCACTATGGGTGCATCTGGGGCTCCACTGGTCTTTCCAGTTCCCCTGTTAGCAGTAAATGCTTCATCTTGGCTAAAACTGGGTCTTTTTGCGTCCACAACCGAATATGTTGTGCGTCTACTGGTAGGGTGTCCAAAAAATTTAGAGTCATTACTGTCTCCTCTACTTTTGGTATTTGCGGCGGAGTGTCCGGGAGGGGAAGTTTGCTCAAAGCATCTGCATTTGCTACTCGCATTCCCGGTCTGTGCTCCAGAACGTATCTATACGCCGCCAGTAGCAATGCCCAGCGTTGGATAATAGCTGATGCAATCGGGGGTATTGACTTGTCTTCTTTTAATAACCCTAATAACGGCTTATGGTCGTCACTATGGTGAATTTCCGCCCGTACAGATACTGGTGAAATTTTTTTACTGCGAATATCACCGCCAGTCCTTCCTTCTCGATTTGGGCGTACTTCCTCTCAGCCATCGCCAAGGTCCTCGAAGCATAGGCTTCCACTCTGGAAAATTTTCATCCAATCTAATTTTAGGTCTTTCAGCCAGTTTCGTCCAATTAAGCTTGGTCCAGAGCCCTCTACTATCGTCAACGGCAATCTGAGCAATTGTTTCTCATATTCCACGGGTACATGAGTCGTGCCTAGAACTTCCAGGGGTTCACCCGTGTAGGTTTTAAGTTTCGTCGATGTTTTTGTTAGGGTTAGTGGCTGGAGTCCATCTTTGATTTTTCTAAATGCTGCCACTCCCATTACTGATACAGCCGCACCCGTGTCTATTTCCATTATTGTCGGCCGCCCGTTCACCCGTGGGGTAATCTTAATGGGTTCTGCTTTCTTCGTCGCAATATTATATAATTGTTCCCCTTCGGAGGAGGATGGGGCTTCTAGGTTGTGTACTTCCCTGTGTCCCCACCTTCTATTCCTCTTTTGCCACCTCCTTCTAGGGTTTCTGTCGCTGTTACCCCACTCTGTCTGGTGCCAGAAACAGTCCTTCTCTGTTGGGGGAGCCTCAGCCGGTACTTTCCTCTGTCTCCAGTTAGTCCTGGCAGACTTGGGGGCAGTTCTGGGGTTTTCCTTTTTCCCTCTATTCCTCAGGCTTTTCCTGAGAGCGGCTATTTGGTAGCAGGACCCGTTGTGGTAGTCCCTCTCACAGGTATCTACCTCCATTGGCGGCCCTGTAGTTCCTGTGCCCCACTTGCTGCCTTTTCTAGGGACAGTGCGAGCTGTAACGCCTGCCTGCAGTCTAGCTCCGTTTCCACCAACATGCGTTTCTGTATTGTGAGGTTGTTTATACCACACACTAACCGGTCCCGAAGCATTTCATTTAGCGTCGGGCCGAACTCACATTTTTACGCCAGCCTTCTCAGGCGGGTCAAGAAATTTGTGACTGATTCCCTGTCTTCCCGCTTCGCTGTGTAGAATCTGTACCTACGCAAAATGGGGTGGTTTTGGGTCGTGGTGCTCTGTCACCAATTCCGTTACTTCTTGGAAAGTTTTTGTGTCCGGCGCATCGGGATAAGTCAGACTACGTATAATGGCGAAAGCTGAGGGTCCGCACGCGACAGCAGGATAAGCCGTCTCCTTTCGTCCGTCAGTATATCATTTGCCCGGAAGAAGTAACACATTCTCTACACATACTGGGACCAGTCCTCAATAGCCGGGTCGAATGTCTCTAACCTCCCAAAAAACGGCATTTTTAAAGTGGCAAGGCTTACCCTCCGAGTGCGGCAGCTGGTCTCCGCAAAATTCTTAGTTTACCTCGTCGCCACTGTAGTAATCCACAGGAGGCAGGAGTTCCGTCACCACACCAATATTTATTTACAATAACGATATTACAGGAGCAGCTACAAACAGTGCTGCTAGCAGTCCAGTCAACTTAAGACTGGCTCACAAAGCCTACACAGGTGCTTATATGGGCCCCCTCAATGAGCTATCATTGAGGGAGCTCATACTCCAATTGGCCAACCAATAAAGCCAATTGGAGTTCATTACATGCAGAAGGAGGCTATTCAGCCCATTGAGTCTACCCCGACTGTTGGGACTCTCATTTTACCTTCTCATAAGAATCGGTAGTCCAGTTGATGGGACGTGTCAAAAATGCGACTTTATTATTGTTAATTACTCACTGGTATATACTTGAATAAGAACTGATTATAAACAGAGGAACAAAATATCAAACAATTCAAAGGTCAAGCACATGGCAAAAAGCTTCAGCACACAAAATAAATTACTTAATACAAACATTCAGGAACAAAGGCCTCAAGCATGAGGTCCTACTTTTAAGGGAATTCCTGTCCCTGTTTTGATTGCACATTTACTTTCATTGGCTTCTAACTCTCAGCTGAGACCCCCTGGTTTGTTCAAATGAATGTCTGTGTTAATCAAACATTACTTAAGATTGACTGGTGCCTATCAAACCTAGCTTAGCCTCTGCAGCGCAGGCTTAGGAACAGTACTGCACATGTTTCCCCACATTCCGCCATGTCTTGTAACTGGGCAGAGGATTGATTAGAGAACAATCCCTTCTCAGTGCTGAATACACTGGAATACAATGGTTAATTCATTATATGAGACACTGACTGGGTTCCCATAGTCAAGGCACTTCTAATATTTTTGCCTATTAGCCAATGCATTCAACCAGAATCTATGAATAAAACTATGAATAAAACTACACTCTATCATGGTCCCTGTAACCCCAAAACCCACCTAACCTTTGGGCACTAATGGACAATTTAGAATGGCCAATCCACCTAACCTGCATATCTTTGGACTGTGGGAGGAAACCGGAGCACCCGGACGAAACCAACGCGGAAACGGGGAGAAAAGTCAGGTATTTGGGTATCCAGGTGGCACGGAGCTGGGCGCAGTTGCATAAATTGAAGTTGGCAAGGCTGGTGGAGCAGATGAAGGTGGATTTGAAGAGGTGGGATGTGCTGCTATTGTTGCTGGCAGGGTGAGTGCAGACAATGAAAATAACGGTGCTGCCAAGGTTTCAGTTTGTAATTCAGAACCTCCCAATCCTTGTCCCTACGTCATTCTTTAGGAAGCTCAATGGGTTGATCTCCACGTTTTTGTGGGCGGGGAAGGCCCCCACGGGTGCGGCTGGCTTTCTTGGAGTGGGCGCGAGGGGCGGTGGGCTGGCATTGCCGAACATGGCGAACTATTGGGTGGCGAGCATTGCTATGGTTAGGAACTGGGCCGTGGGGGAGGGGTGGGCGTGGGGGTGGGTGGAGGCGGCATCGTGTAAGCTGACATGTTGGAGGGTTTTGTTTTCGGCGCCTCTACCATTTCTGCCGGCCAGGCACTCTGCCAGTACATTGGTGGTGTCGGCCCCAAGGGTATGGTGGCAGTGAAGCCAGCATTTTGGGCTGGAGACTGCCTCGGTGTGGGCACCGATCTGCGATAACCATAGGTTTGCGCTGGCGGGGCTGGATGCGAGGTTTAGGGGGTGGCGGCAGGCGGGGATTGAGCATATTAGCGACATGTTTATAGGAGGCAAATCCACGGGGCTGGAGGGCCTGGAGGAAGTGCATGAGTTGCCCAGTGGGAATGGGTTTAGGGACCTGCAGGTTTGGGACTTTGTAAGGAGAGAGGTGCCGTCCTTCCCTGGGCTGCCACCCCTAGGGTTGCAGGATACGGTGCAGTCGAAGGATGAAAGAGGGGAGAGGAAGGTGTCGGACATTTATGAGGAGTTGATGGAGTGGATGGAGCCCTGATGGAGGATATTAAGCGTAAATGGGAGGAGGAGCTGAGAGGCTAGGTGGGGCCAAGATGCGGGCGGAGGCCTTGTGGAGAGTGAACGCATTCTCGTCATGTGCGATGTTAAGCCTCATCCAGTTTAAAATGATACATAGGGTTCATGTGATGGTGGCGATGATGAGTAGGTTCTTTGAGGGGATAGGCGGTGCGCGGGGGTGGGGCGCGAATCATGTCCACATGTTCTGTGCGTATCTGAGATTGAGGAGGTTTTGGCAGGGGTTCGCGGACGTGGGGCGGGATCCTCCGAGCCCGCGCCGGGTCGGAAAATTGCCGTGGGCGTGGGAAATTCTCGCTACGGCACTCTGATGGCGGGCCGCCGATTCTCCGCCAACCGGAGAATCAGCGGCAATCGTGCCCTTGCCGTCGCCGCGGCGCTGGTCGGGGGCTGCTGAAATAGGCCACCGCGACGATTCTCCGCGGGCAACCGTCCAAACTCCCGCCGGTGTGGTTTACAGCTGATACCACCCGGTGGGAGCTCAGACCTGTGGCCGCGGTGACAGTCCTGGTGTTGTGCAGGGGGATTCTGACTCCAGGGGGAGGCCTCAGCGGTGGCCAGGCCCGCGATCGGGGGCCATCGATTGGTGGGCCATCGCGATCTGGGAGGGACCTACCCTCCATGGCAGGCCCGCTGTGCGGCTCCGCCATGTCGGCGGCACTCGCGCCGAGGTGGGCATCCGCGTGCATGCGCGGACCCACTTGCGGCCGCTGTGCTCATGCGCGGCCGTGCCATCTGGACAGCAGGGCCCCGCCGGCAGCCAAAGCTGTGGACGTACGCCGTGGCTCTGCTAGCCCCCTGGAAAACGGAGAATCACCCTGGCCTTTCGAGGAAAAAAATCCTGAGTAATGCTCACCCGTTTTCCGGCGGGCATGGGAACTTAGTCCCCAAAAGGGAAAATCCCGACTGTGATATCTGAGGTGTTGGGTGTGCAGGGGGTTCCGAGTCCAGAGGTGGCGATATTTGGGGTGTCAGAAGACCCAGGAGTCCAGGGGGTGAGAGAGGCCGATGTTTTGGCCTTCACCTCCCTGATAGCCCGGAGACGGATTTTGCTCAGGTGGCGGGTCTCAGAGCCGCCGGAAGTGGGGACAGTGACCTGGCAGAATTCCTAAAGCTGGAAAAGGTTAAGTTCAGTTTGAGGGGGTCGGCCGAGGGATCACCCAGAGGGGGAAGCCATTTATTGATTTCTTTAAGGAGGTTTGAGGGGTCAACAAGGGGCGGGGCCTCTGGGGGTTAAGGGGGTTAGAATGGGGAAGGCAGGATGTGAGATGGGGTTGGCATCGGGGGAGCAGGTGGGATGTGGGTGTTGGTTGTTGACTGCATTGGTTTGTTGTTCTCCTGATTCTTTTTGTATATGTGAAAATTCCTTGAATAAAAATATTTTCAAAATAGAAAAAGGATCCTGGAACACCCTCCCTGACAGCACGGGGGATGTACCTACACCACATTGGCTGCTGCGGTTTAAGAAAGCAGCTCACCACCACCTTCTTAAGGGCAATTAAGGATGGGCAATAAATGCCGGCCTAACCAACGTCGACCACATCCCATGAATTAATAAATAAAAACAGCAAATGGGGGGTTGGTGGGGAGGGGGAATCAGTGATGCGTGTGAGAGCGTTGAAGGAAGTAGGCGAGGAGAGATTAAATCGGTTTGCTCATCTATGGTGGGGAGAGAGAGGACATGCGGTGAGGTGAGTGATGGAGGTGGGATTGCCAGACAAAAGCAGAAGAGGAATGTCCACGACCACGTAAAGAGATGTGATGGTGAGAGACTGAAAAGGAATTAGAACAAAGGACAAAGAACAATACAGCACAGGAACAGGCACTTCGGCCCTCCAAGCCTGTAGCGGCCATGATACCAACCTTGGCCAAAATCCTCAGCACTTACTTGTGCCATGATGTACCATCAATTCGACTCAAGACACAATTAGGATCCGAACTGTGGCTTTAATCAGCTAGTTGTTAGCCTAGTGGTCGACTACAGAGTAAGGCCAACCGCTGGGAACTCTGGGTACTTATACCCCGCCTTGGAGGCGGGGTCTACTTGCCTCTCGACCAATTGGTGAGCAGTCACATGACTAGTCCCAGCCAATCGGACGAGAGGCACATGACCAGCCAGAGCCAATGGGAAACCCATGCTCTGCACCAATGGCAGTGCTCACATTCATACCACCACATTCACCCCTTGTGGAGAAAAAAGGCGGCGGGGGGGGGTTGTAAGTGTAAGAGAGAGAGTGGGGAGGGGGTCCGAGGACTGGTGGTATGAGCAGCGAAAAATCGAGAAAGGTGGGCTGCCCACTGGCTCGTGGCAAAAAAAAATCAATACTACTACTACTTAAGGTGCAACGGAATAACAACAAAGTTCAAAATGTGCAACGGAATAACAACAAAGTCCAAAATGTCCCATGGCCTCATCAGATGGACACGATCAGCCTGTCGGGTGCCCGTGGTGCTCTCGAGGACCATCGCAGTGGAGCCTGTGATGTCGGGCCGATGGTCGTCCTTGCCTCCGGGAGCGTCGGTCGTAGATGTGTCTCCGTACCCCGGGCCGGTGGTGGAGACGCTGTAATCGGGGGAGAGGGGGCATGTGCGCTGGGTCGTGGGGGCGCGGGGGGCGCTGTGGGGAATTAGGGTTGGGGGGGAGGTGTTGATGTAGGGGGGGAAGGCCGCACTCCGGCGGGTGCCAGGTCCTGAAGCGAGACCGTATCCTGCCGACCGTCGGGATACTCCACGTACGCATATTGCGGGTTGTCGTGGAGTAACTGGACTCGCTCAACCAAAGGGTCGGATTTGTGCACCCGCACATGCTTCCGGAGCAAGATGGGCCCGGGGGTGGCCAGCCAGGTCGGGAGAGGGGATCCTGAGGACGACTTCCTGGGGGAAACAAGAAGACGTTCATGAGGTGTTTGATTAGTGGTGGTACAGAGGAGAGACCGGATTGAATGCAGGGCGTCGGGGATGACCTCGTGCCAACGGGGGATAGGGAGATCTCTGGACCGTAGGGCCAGCAGGATAGTCTTCCAAATGGTGCCATTCTCCCGCTCGACCTGACCGTTACCCCGGGGTTATAACAGGTCGTCCTGCTAGAGGCTATGCCCCTGCTGAGCAGGAATTGACGCAGTTCGTCACTCATAAAGGAGGACCCCCGGTCGCTGTGGATGTACACGGGGTAACCGAACAGGGAGAAGATGGATAGGAGGGCCTTTATGACGGTTGTTGTGGTCATGTCGGGACAGGGAATGGCGAAAGGGAAGCGGGAGTATTCGTCGATAACACTCAAGAAATATGTGTTACGGTTGTTGGAGGGGAGGGGACCCTTAAAGTCGATACTGAGACTTTCAAAGGGGCGGGATGCCTTGATCAGATACGCTCGTTCGGGGCGGTAAAAGTGCGGTTTGCACTCGGCGCAGATGTGGCAGTCCCTGGTGACCGTCCTGACTTCCTCGCCGGAGTAGGGCAGGTTACGGGTCTTAATAAAATGGTAAAAACGGGTGACCCCTGGATGGCAGAGGTCCGTGTGGAGGGAGCGGAGGCGGTCAATCTGCGCGCTGGCGCAGGTACCGCGGGATAGGGCATCGGAAGGCTCGTTGAGCTTCCCAGGACGATACAAGATATCGTAGTTGTACATGGACAACTCGATCCGCCACCGCAAGATATTGTCGTTCTTGATCTTGCCCCTCTGTGCATTGTCGAACATGAAAGCTACTGACCGTTGGTCTGTGAGGAGGGTAAACCTCCTGCCGGCCAGATAGTGCCTCCAATATCGCACAGCTTCAACTATGGCCTGTGCCTCCTTTTCCACCGAGGAATGGCGGATTTCGGAAGCGTGGAGGGTTCGTGAAAAGAAGGCCACGGGTCTGCCCGCTTGGTTCAGGGTGGCCGCCAGAGCCACGTCAGAAGCGTCGTTCTCGACCTGGGATGGGAGGGACTCGTCGATAGCATGCATCGTGGCCTTTGCGATATCCGCCTTAATGCGGCTAAAGGCCTGGCGGGCCTCCATCGACAGGGGAAAGGAGGTGGACTGGATGAGGGGGCGGGTTTTGTCGGCGTAGTTGGGGACCCTCTGGGCATAATATGAGAAGAAACCCAGGCAGCGTTTGAGGGATTTAAGGGAGTTGGGGAGGGGAAGTTCCATCAGGGGGCGCATGCGTTCGGGATCGGGGCCTATCACTCCGTTACGCACTACGTAGCCAAGGATGGGAACCCTGAGGAAGTGGTAGAGGCGCCCATCTGCCTCAAACGCGGTGTACTTTCGGTCACTCGCGCGGATGGGGAGCTGGTGGTAGGCGGACTTAAGGTCCACCGTGGAGAAGACTTTGTACTTCGCGATCCTGCTAACCAGGTCGGAAATACGGGGGAGAGGATACACGTCCAGCTGCGTAAACCTGTTGATGGTCTGACTGTAATCGATGACCGTCCGGTTTTTCTCCCCAGTCCGAACTACCAGCACTTGGGCTCGCCAGGGACTGTTGCTGGCCTCGATCACTCCTTCCTTAAGGAGCCTCTGGACCTCGGACCCGATGAAGGTCCGGTCCTGGGCACTGTATCATCTGCTCCGAGTGGCGACAGGTTTACAATCTGGGGTGAGATTAGCAAACAAGGAAGGGGGGTCCACTTTGAGGGACGCGAGGCTGCAAACAGTAAGAGGAGGAATAGGGCCGCTGAATTGAAAGGTCAAGCTCTGCAGGTTGCACTGGAAATCCAGGCCCAAGAGTGCCGGAGCGCATAGACGGGGGAGAATGAGGAGTTTTACATTTTTGAAAACCCTCCCCTGGACTGTGAGGTCTGCTATGCAGCACCCAGTGATTTGGACAGAGTGCGAACATGAGGCCAATTCAATTTTATGTTTAACTGGATGGATGGGGAGCACGCAGCGTCTTACCGTGTCGGAGTGGACGAAACTTTCCGTGCTCCCAGAGTCCAGCAGGCACCTCGTTTTGTGTCCGTTTTGCGTGCGTGGTCGCGACTGGTCGAGTTTGATGGAAGCCAGTCGTGGTGAGAGGTGAGAGTTCCAGATCATCCTCAGTGGCAAAGTAATCGCTTGCAGGGCCTTCCGTGTTGGCCCAAGATGGCGGCGCCAGGACCCGCACGTGGAGCCGGGGCCCCAAGATGGCGGCGCCCATGGCCCACACATGGCGTTCGGTGCCCAAGATGGCGGCGCCCGTGGGAACCTTGTGGTGGCTGGGGGCAGTGTCAGCGGCGTCTGCGGACCGGTCGGGGCGGCTGGGAGCGAGGGTCGGGAGGACCGTGGGGCCGGTGCGGGGGCCGGGAGGCGGGCCGGAGAGGTTGGTGCGCGGCGTGGTACCCTGGGGGGGGGCCCAGGATGGGCGATCCGCAGTCACTGCGCGGAACAGCAGCGACCGACTTGGTCTGGCAGACCACCGCATAGTTGCCCTTCTTCCCGCAGATCTTACACAGAGCGGAGCGGGCCGGGCAGTGCGGGCGGGGGTGCTTTGAGGCCACAGAAATAGCAACGGGGCCCCACTAGTTTGTTGGAGCGACCCGCGGCGCAGGCTTGGGGGGGGGTCGGGGTCCACGTTGGACGGGGGTGGCGCGTGCCATGAAGTCCAGGGGGTTGCTGTGCGGCCGGGAGCGTATGTATGCGCGGGCGTTCAGGTCAGCAACCTCCAGGGAGGTTGCAAGAGTCCGTGCCTCAGCTAAGCTGAGGGCGTTCTTCTCCAGCCATCGTTGGCGGATAGAAGGGGACTGCTTGCCAGCAACGTAAGCGACTCTGATTAGAAGTTCCATGTGCTTATTCGCAGAGACTCACCAGGGAACTGCTGTCTAGTCGTCAGGAGATGCCGTGCGTATACTTCGTTGACCGAAAGTGTCCTTTGAGAATCTCCATGGCCGCATCATAATCGCTTTCGTCCTCAATCATTGAGTAGATCGCTGTGCCCACGCATGAGTGGAGGATGTGGAGTTTCTGCTCCTTGGTGGGCTTTCCAGCTGCAGTCGTCAGGTAACTATTAAAACACGCCTGCCAGTGTTTAAAGATTTCAGGCGCATTTGAGGCATGCGGGATGGTGCGGAGGCAGTCAGGCTTGATGCGAAGCTCCATTCCAAAATTCTAGCTGATTAAATTGATGTACCATCAATTTGATCAAGACACAATTAGGATCCGAACTGTGGCTTTAATCAGCTAGTTGTTAGCCCAGTGGTCGACTACAGAGTAAGGCCGACCGCCGGGAACTCTGGGTACTTATACCCCACCTTGGAGGAGGGGTCTACTTGCCTCTCGACCAATTGGTGAGCAGTCACATGACTAGTCCCAGCCAATCGGACGAGAGGCACATGACCAGCCAGAGCCAATGGGAAACCCATGCTCTGCACCAATGGCAGTGCTCACATTCATACCACCACATTGCCATATCCCTCTATATCCATCCTATCCATGTGTTTGTCAAGATGCCTTTTGAACCGTTAATGTATCTGCTTCCACAACCTCCCCTGGCAATGTGTTCTAAGCACTCACCACCCTCTGCATAAAAAAACCTGCCTCGCTCCTCTCCTCTAAACCTTGCTCCATGGACCTTAAGCCTATACCCCCTAGTGACTGACCCCTCCACCCTGGGAAAGAGTGCCTGCCCATCCACTCTATCCATGCCCCTCATAATCTTTAGACCTCTATCAGGTCACCCCACAACTGCTGTCTTTCTAATGAAAACAATCTGAGTCTATTCAGCCTCTCCGCATGGCTAACACCCTCCATACCAGGCAGAGGATTGGTCGCTGACAGAACGACTTGGGAGAAGGGCAATCATCCAGATTGTGGCAAACTTAAGTGAGGGTCGCATGGTACCACAGTGGTTAGCACTGTGGCTTCACAGCTCCAAGGTCCCAGGTTCGATTCCCGGCTTGGGTCACTGACTGTGCAGCATCTACACATCCTCCCCGTGTCTGCGTGGGTTTCCTCCGGGTGCTCCGGTTTCCTCCCACAGTCCAAAGATGTGTAGGTTCGGTGGATTGGCCGTGCTAAATTGCCCTTAGCATCCAAAAAGGTTAGTTGGGGTTACGGGGATAGAGTGGAGGTGTGGGGCGTAAGTAGGGTGCTCTTTTCCAAGGGCCAGTGCAGACTCGATGGACCGAATGGCCTCCTTCTGCATTGTAAATTCCATGAGATGGGAGAAGCTGAAATCAGATGTGAATTATATTGTTGGATTTTTTTACATCTCCAATGGGGTGGGGGTGAGGGGGGTGAGGGTGAGTGGGTGGGGGGGGGGGGGGGGGGGAGGGGTGGGGGGGGGGGGGGGGAGACTGCTCTGAGATCACAGGAAGAGCTGGATACCAAGCAAACTTGCAGTACAGAGGGAAGACTATTAATAAACCGCTGACAAGAACCATCACTCGGTTTTATGTGTTAATTCAGAGGAGATGGCACATAAACCGTGTGCGACAAGCTTCATTTTAATAGAAGTGTTAATGAATGGATGAATGAAGATTCTTGGTGGTTTGTTTCCGGGGTGATACTGGGGGTGGTGTGGGCTCTGCTGAAAAGATTCTACGTGGGTGCGGCCACTGAGGTTTTTTATTTCACTGTTGCACACTGAATCCTTTTTCCATGACGTCTGAACTTTAAAAGGCTGCACCCTCTGGCCAACCCTCCCATCAGCCAGATTGTGGCTTCACCTCCCAGGCTCAATGACGTCTAACACCCAGTTCCACTATAGTTGCACAAGAACACCTCGTGGGCACAGGCAGCAGTTCAGCAACATCCATCTGCATTTTTATTTTAAACTCCCTTCCCCCCTCCAGCCTACGCTCATTTATTTAGATTGGAGCAAGCAATAATTTAAAAGTTCCTTTACCATTCATAGGATAATTAAATAATGCAGAAGTTTATTGGGTTGGGTGGGGTAGAGAATTAATTCTGTCTCTTCCGTTGCAAGGACAAATTGTTCTGTTAACTTAACTCTGTAAGGTGATTAGCTGCATTAATTTAGGATATAAAAGAATTAAATCATCTGACTTGACTGCAACTTAAACTTAGTATTAAATGTATTTTGGGTTCCTGACGAGCATCCGATTTAGTAAAGTTCAAGGTTCTGGGCCGGGTTTTCTCCAGTCGCCGACACCGAAATCGCGGTCGGTGATCTGCCAGAGAATCAAAGTTCTCGACCAAATCGGGGGCGGCGCCACTTTTGTGATGCTCCACCCCCTCCAAAGCGGCGTACTCACAGAGTGAGCCATGCAACGTATCAGCGGCCTCAGCACTTTGCCTGAGGTCCGCCCCCCCCCCGATGCTCCGCCCCCTACCAGCCGAGTTCCTGATGGCGTGGGTCTCCCGTGGTCCCATCCGTCGGGAACACGGATTGGTGGCTGCGGACTCAATCCTGTGCCGCCACAGTTGGGGGAGGGTCGATCCGCAGGGAGGGGGTCTTTACCAAGGGCTGGGGGCACTGTGTGTGTGTGAGGGGGGGGGGGGGGGGGTGTCCAGGGCACGTGAGCCGGCCAAAGGGGGGCACTATCTCGCAGGCCGGGTCTGCGAGCGGCCGCCATGTTGCATGGCGCCGCCGCTGCATACGTGCGCGGCCCACGGACCTGGCAATTTCCCAGGCCATATCGGCAACTAAACCCGGGTGCTCTAGGCTGCTGGCATGCCAGCCCCCAACCAAACGGAGGAGCGGTGGCCATTTTACACCATTCTTTCTGTCGGAAAATGCCACTGTTCCCATGCCGGCGTGGGGGACATAGCCTCAAAATCGGAGAATCCAGCCCCTGGTGTTTAAACCTTCCTGTATATAACCTCCAGTAACACTCTGCCTGATTAATTCTGATTTGATTCTGCTGTTGATTGGAAGATGCCTCTGGGTATTAATTTTCTCCTAAGTTCTGGCACTCATGTGGTCACAAACTGTAGTTCAGAAGTGTCTTATTTATAAATTAAGTTTCTCGCCTTTTTTTAACTTTTAAAAATATTGCAGTCATGTGAGGAATTGTTTGAAAACATGGGGCGGGAGTTTCCGTTGCCCGACGGTGAATCGATTCCGATGCCGGAATTGGGGCTGCCGCCGGTTTGACTCCGGTTTGCGATTCTCCAGCCCCTCCAAACTGGCATCATCGTGTCGCGCACCGTGTGCAGTCGCAATGCTGTTGGCGTCTCATTGGTCGGCCCAACCGCGATGCTCCGCCCCTGATGGGTCAAGTTCCTCACGGTGTGGGACACGTGTGGTCTGACCAGCTTGCCTGCTGTGGATTGTGTCCAGCACCGCTGCACTCGGCCGGGATCCGTACCCGCTGGCCCGGGGTGGGGGGGGGGGGGGGGTCTGTCAGGATTGGGGGACTGGTGAAAATGAAAATGAAATGAAAATCAATTATTATTCAACTAAGTTACTGTCAAAAGCCCCTAGTCACCACATTCCGCCGCCTGTTCGGGGAGGCCGGTACGGGAATTGAACCGTGCTGCTGGCCTGCCTTGGTCTGCTTTAAAAGCCAGCGATTTAACCCAGTGTACTAAACCAGCCCGTGGTGGGATGTGGCCGGGGAGTGGTCAGGCAGTGGGCTGTGGGTTCGCAGTTGCTGGGTTAGGTTTAGTGCAAGGCTGGCGCCACATTGTCTGGTGCGACCAGTGCAGGTCGTCAGCCATCCGCATGCGTGGCCCGGGACTCGGTCATTCTCCACCTGTTTTTGGCGTGGGCAGCGGGTGTTTCAGTCGGCACCGGTGCTAGCCCCTCACCGGTACCGGAATCGGTGTGGGGTCGGGGCCAAATTTCCTGTTGTGAAAGTTGACACATTTTACATTGGCATCAGCACTTAGTCTCCAGATGGGGAATCCAACCCATGGTGACTCCTGGAAGGGAGAGGATGGGAGGGATAGAGGTGGATTTACTCAGCATAGACAATACTCTTATCCCTCATCCAACTGTGCATACCCCGTGGGGGGCAGTTTCTTAAGGATCATTACTGCACCTAATCCTGCCCTCACTGCCAAAGACATTCACGTTCTAATATAGGGACACTATTATTTATGAAGACCCACCTTCTCAACCTTGCCCCTCGCCTGAGGTGTGGTGATCCTCACGTTAAACTACCACCAGTCAGCTCTCCCCCTCAAAGGGGAAAGTAGCCTATGGTCATCTGGGACGATGGAGACTTTACTTTTAAAATAAAGTGCAATAGCCTTTCTTTAATGATACATTAATTCTTGAGTTGTAGGCATTACTGGCCAGGCCAGAATTTATGACCCTACACTGGTTGCCCTGGAGACGATGATGGTGAGCCTTCTTTGGGAACTGCTGAGGTCCGTGTGGTGAAGGTGCTCCGACAATATCATTAGATCGGAAGCTCCAGGCTTTTGACCCAGCAATGAGGAAGGAACAGCGATATTCTCCCAAGACGGGATGGTGTTCCCAAATTCATGCTGCCCTTGTCCGTATGGGCTGTGTTGCTGAAGATGCACCTTCCCCAAAAGTATTGTGGCCAAATGTGGTGCGCTCTCCATCTCCACTGCTACATTCTTTATCACAGGATGTACTATTTGTTAGTAGTTGTTAATAAAGATGTGCAGGTTAGGTGGATTGGCCATGATCAATGCACAGGGTTATGGGGACAGGGTGGGAGAAGGGCAGCAGGCATTTGGGAACACCATCCCAACTTGGGAGAATATCGCTGTTCCTTACTGTACCTCACAGACACGCCCTGCCCCCAGGGAACCCCGCCCCCCTCCACAGACACAGGACCCATCCCAAGGGAAACACCCCCCCAACAGAAGACTCTGCGACCCTGCATGAGTACTGCCCCTTGGCACTAACAGTTGGCAGTGAGCAGTGCCTGCAGGCAGTACCATGGGGAAGTGCCAGGGTACTGCCCAGGCATGACCTGCTCCTCCCTGGGAGAGGATCTGCAATGAACCCCACTGACATGCAATCACATCCTAACGCTGGGGGATAATGCAGCGGACAAACCCTCTAATGATATTTAAATACATGGTAATGGAGTTCCCGACCTTCACGGCAGCAACCCCATTACGACATTGGCAGTGTGCGGGGACAATCGGAATTAGAATTCCCTCCGGCGTAAAAGAAGTTTGGGTGACTCCCGTTGGATTCCTCCCCCCACTGACTTTCCCGCGGGAAAATGTGGGCGGAGAAGAATTCTGACCCCTCCCCAACCCCGTCTCCAGTGTCGCAAACATGTAACAAATTACATTGAAGTGGAACTATTTGCTTGACGCAGGGGCCATGAAGAGCACAGGACGGCCTCAGAGCCTCCCAAAATTGAACACTGATCTCCTGGGTGTTGCGAGCAATCTGGGCAAAAGATTCTCAAGTCAAGGCGGCATGGTGGCACAGTGGCCAGCACTGATGCCACATGGCGCCGAGGACCCGGGTTCGATTCCGGCCCCGGGTCACTGTCCGTGTGGGGTTTGCATATTCTCCCCGTGCCTGCGTGGGACTCACCCTCCACAATCCAAAAGATGCGCAGGGTAGATTGACTGGCCACGGTAATTTGCCCCTTAATTGGAAATTTGTTTTTAAAAGATTTTCAAGCGTGCCTGGACATCGCCCGCTGAAAAACTGCAGTTTATTCTCTGGTGCCTCTTACCTATCTGGGGCAGATATTCCCACAGCTGGACTGGCCCACTCACACCACAGAGTGGTTTCAGAGGTGTGGGTGCATCGTGAGAAAGACCGTTTGCTTTACATAACAATACCAAAACCGAGTGAGGGGGCAAATTTAATAATAAGGCGGGGATATCCCAGCATCGGCACAATCTAAATACTGGTTTTAGTTCTTGCTTATTGTTTTACAATACCATACCGAGAATGCGAGGTAACAGGCTTTATCCTATCTCTACCATTTTCTCTTTGGACTAAAAAATGATTTGACACCAAGCCGTGGGAGTTGAGGTGCACCGAATTCATGGTAAAAAGACCACGACGTCTAAAAGTAGTGTCTGTGAACTGTTCAGACTAGAAGACACCAGTTCTCATGACTGAATCAAAGCAAGTTTAAATTCCCTTTAACTATTGTGGATTATTGCACAACATTTCACAGAGAATAATGACACCAGCTGGCCTCTTCTGGAACTGGTGTCACTCACAATCAGGATTTATTGAACAACTTAAGAATTCATTGTACCAAATATAATCTATCATCATTATTTGATTAGATTGCAATCCATATATTTTAACTCTAAAACCATCTGAACCCCTTGATTAGATTCCAGCCTGCAATCACTCCCAGGTATCCATTATTCTATATATAAACCATCTGAACCCCTCGATTAGATTCCAGTCTGTAATCACTCCCAGATATCCATTATTCTATATATAAACCATCTGAACCCCTCGATTAGATTCCAGTCTGTAATCACTCCCAGATATCCATTATTCTATATATAAACCATCTGAACCCCTCGATTAGATTCCAGTCTGTAATCACTCCCAGGTATCCATTATTCTATATATAAACCATCTGAATCCCTCGATTAGATTCCAGTCTGTAATCTCTCCTAAATATCAATTATTCTATATAAGTAACATAAGAACTAGGAGCAGGAGTAGGCCATCTGGCACCTCGAGCCTGCTCCACCATTCAATGAGATCATGGCTGATCTTTTGTGGACTCAGCTCCACTTTCCGGCCCGAACACCATAACCCTTAATCCCTTTATTCTCAAAAAACTATCTATCTTTACCTTAAAAACCATCTGAACCCCTCGATTAGATTCCAGTCTGTAATCACTCCCAGATATCCATTATTCAATATATAAACCATCTGAATCCCTGATTAAATTGCTGTGGAGTTGGAGGGCGTAGGTAGGGTTCTAAATGAATACTTTGTATCACTGTTCAGTCATGAGGGGGACGTGTGGGTATAGAAATCAGAGAGAAGGACTGTAATAAATTTGAAGAGATTTACATGGACAGAGAGGAGGTTCTCAGTAGTCTTTCAGGCTTAAAAGAGAACAAACCTCCAGGGCCAGATGGAATGTATCCCAGGCTGTTGAGTGAGGCAAGGGAGGACGTAGCAGGGACACTGGCAATAATTTTCAATTCCTCTCTGGCCACAGGAGAGGTGCCGGGGGACTGGAGGATAGTCAATGTGGTACCATTATTCAAGAAGGGAGGAACCTACAGACCAGTAAGTCTAACCTCAGTGGTGGGGAAACGCTTGGAAACAATTCTGAGAGACAGAATTAATCTGCATTTAGAGAGGCACAGATTATCAAGAACAGTCAGCATGGTTTTGTTAAGGGGGGGGGGTCAAGTCCGACCAACTTGATTGAATGTTTCGAAGAGGTTACCAGGTGTGTAGATGAAGGAACTGCATTTGACGTAGTCTACTTGGACTTCAGCAAGGCTTTTGATAAGGTCCCACATGGGAGACTGATAGCAAAGGTCAAAGCCCATGGGATCCAAGGAAATTTGGCAAATTGGATCCCGAATTGGTTGAGTGGCAGGAAGCAGAGGGTGATGCTCGAGGGGTGTTTTTCTGACTGGTAGACAATGTCCAGTGGGGTCCCGCAGGGATGAGTGTTGGGGACCTTGCTGTTGGTGGTTGATACAAATGATTTAGACTTGAATATAGGAGGGTTGATCAATAAGTTTGCGATGATACAAAAATTGGTGGGGAGGTAAATAGTGAGGAGGATAGCCTTAGATTACAGGAGGATATAGATGGGCTGGTCCATAGAGAGGCAGCACGGTAGCATTGTGGATAGCACAATTGCTTCACAGCTCCAGGGTCCCAGGTTCGATTCCGGCTTGGGTCACTGTCTGTGCGGAGTCTGCACATCCTCCCCGTGTGTGCGTGGGTTTCCTCCGGGTGCTCCGGTTTCCTCCCACAGTCCAGGGATGTGCGGGTTAGGTGGATTGGTCATGCTAAATTGCCCTTAGTGTCCAAAATTGCCCTTAGTGTTGGGTGGGGTTACTGAGTTATGGGGATAGGGTGGAGTGTTGACCTTGGGTAGGGGGTAGGGTGCTCTTTCCAAGAGCTGGTGCGGACTCGATGGGCTGGATGGCCTCCTTCTGCACTGTGAATTCTATGTAAAGTCTATGGTCAGATGGGCTGATCAGCGGAAAATGGAATTCAATCTGGATAAATGTGAGGTGACGCACTCGGGCAGCAGCACAAGGCATGGGAATGCATGATGAATGGCAGGACCCTGGAAAGCACTGAGGATCAGAGGGGCCTTGGTGTGCATGTACACCGGTCCCTTAAGGTAGCAGAGCAAGTGGATGCAGTGGTTAAGAAGGTATATGGTATACTTGCCTTTATTAGCCAAGGCATAGAGTTTAAAAGCAGGGGAGTTCATGCTGGAACTGTATTAAATGTTGGTTAGGCCATAGCGAGGGTATTGTGTGAAGTTCTGGAATCCACATTATAGGAGGGATGTGATAGCACTGGAAAGGGTGCAGAGGAGATTTGCCAGAATGTTGAATGGCTGGAGAGTTTTAGTTATGAAGAGAGATTGGATAAACTGGGGTTGTTTTCCTTGGAGCAGAGGCGACTGAGGTGGGACGTGACTGAGATACATCAAATAATGAGGGGCTTAGATAGAGCAGACAGGAAGACACTTTTCCCCTTGGTGGGGGAATCAATGACCGGGAGGCATTGATTTAAGGTAAGAGACAGGAGGTTTAGAGGCAGCGTGGGGAAAAGGTTTTTTACCCAGAGGGCTGTGGGAGTCTGGAGCTCGCTGCCTGAAAGGGTGGTGGAGACAGAGACTTCATAACATTTAAGAAGTATAGATGTGCACTTGAGATCCCAGGGCATACAAGGCTGAGGGCCAAGTGCTGGGAAATGGGATTAGAATAGTTAGGTAGTTGTTTTTGACTGGCTCAGGCATGATGGGCTATAGGGCTTTTTCTGTGCTGTATGACTATTACTAGAACCATTTAAGGAGAAGCCAGGTAAGCATGCGAGGATGAAGAGAATATAAAGGATTCTGTTGACGAGGTTAGACGGGGGAAGAAGGAGGATGTTTGAGTGGAACACAAAAGCCGGCATTGCCTGATTGGGCTGAATGGCCTGCTTGTGTTTTCCATATAATTTTATCTAATGATGTGGGTGTGATTGTTCTCAGGATAGAATGGTCCAGAAATTCCTCATCATCCCTTACAGCTATGCAGAGATTAATGAATCACAAAGGGTGAGATGTTGCCGGAAATTGGTGAAGTCCGACGGCATGCTGTTCGCCCACTTGTGGGGCCATAATGTGCGTCATTTGAATTAAATAAATGTGAGGTCTCTGGAATTCAGGCCGGATCACTGGCAGGCAGTCTCTGATACATCCACTCCGCCATCAGCTCAGTGTGTTAGCGATGGGAGGACTACATTTAAAGGCTGCCCCACTGATCGCCAGATACGTCTCCTTGGTCAACGGCAAGTGATAGCTGCAAGGAAGGCTGGTCATAGGTTCTCTGATGCCTCCCTCAAGAGGCCGCAGGATGTAGCGAAGGCACGACGTCACATTCTATACCCGCACACATGGAGGAGACGAGCTACCAAGGACACCATCCCAGCAAGGGAAACAGTGGTCAGCGTGAACGCATTGTAGAGGACAAGTATCCAGTGTCGCAAGAAGATGAATGATCTCCGTTCTGCTGGAGTAAGCAGCTTTCTCATAACTCTTAACTCACACACCTCCGCGGGAATCTCAATCAGTGCCAGCTCAAGAGACACCACCACTCGATCTCCCAAAAACATCTTTGTCTCCCCTACGGGTCGTGTCCTCGTCACCTCACTGGTCCCACTCACCATCTATACATGCCAGGCATCCTCATCGTCTACCCTAGTGTACATCCTGCTCACGCTCTCTCTGTCTGTTTTCATGCAGGACAAGCTGGCTCACAACAGGAGGGCGAGGTCCCAGGTGGGTGCAAGAACACCAGAACTGAAGGTCCTCGCATACTTTGAGGAGAGATCTATTCGGCTGGCCGGTGAGGATGTGGGCCTGTGCCGACAGGGAGGTTGGCGGCGATGAACCAAGTGAGGATCCAGCACAGCATCATCCATCAGACAACACTGCTGTGGGTCACATCTCCTGTGTCTAAAAGCCCCAGCCATGCACTCATGAAATCCCCTTTCTTTTGCCGGCACATTTGGGTAGCAGCCAGGGCATCCTCTAGCCAGGGTCAAGAATCCAGCGCATCGTCCATAATAATAATAATCTTTATTGACACAAGTAGGCTTACATTAACACTGCAATGAAGTTACTTTGAAAAGCCCCTAGTCGCCACATTCCGGCTCCTGTTCGGGTACACAGAGAATTCAGAATGTCCAATTCACCTGAACCTGCACGTCTTTCGGGGCTAGTTGGAGAAAACCGGAGCACCCGGAGGAAACCAACGCAGACACAGGGAGAACGTGCAGACTCCACACAGACGGTGACCCAAGCTGCGATGATCTGTGAGCTCTCTCCCCCTGTCCCTTTTCTTTTGTCTACTCTCAGCGTTCTGACCTACTAAAACTATTTTCCTCTTCTTATATAATTACTAACTATGTTCTTCTATGCTTTCTTTCAGATCTGAGGATCCTATAAACCTCGAGAACCGGACATCCAAGGAATCCCACACCGCTGCCCAGTGACCGCCCACAGACCATGGCCCCCCCCGAGCAGCGACTGCCTGCCCAGCGACTGACCCCGGACACCGAGCAGCGCCCGCCCGCCCAGCGACCGCCCACAGACCATGGCCCCCCTGAGCAGAGACCGCCCGCCCAGCGGCCGACCCCGGACCCGAGCAGCGATCGCCCGCCCAGCGACTGCCCACAGACCCGAGCCTCCCCAAGCAGTGACCGCCCGCCCAGCGACCGCCCACAGACCATGGCCCCCCTGAGCAGAGACCGCCCGCCCAGCGGCCGACCCCGGACCCGAGCCTCCCCAAGCGGCGACCGCCCACCCAGCGACCGCCCACAGACCCGAGCCCCCCCAAGCAGCGACCGCCAGCCCAGCGGCCGACCCCGGACCCGAGCCCCCCCCCCGAGCAGAGACCGCCCGCCCAGCGGCCGACCCCGGACCCGAGCCTCCCCAAGCGGCGACCGCCCACCCAGCGACCGCCCACAGACCCTAGCCCCCCCAAGCAGCGACCGCCAGCCCAGCGGCCGACCCCGGACCCGAGCCCCCCCCCCAAGCAGCGACCGCCAGCCCAGCGACCGCCCACAGACCCGAGCCCCCCCCCCGAGCAGCGACCACCCGCCCAGCGACCGCCCACAGACCCGAGCCCCCCCGAGCAGCGACCGCCCACAGACCCGAGCCCCCCCCCGAGCAGCGACCACCCGCCCAGCGACCGCCCACAGACCCTAGCCCCCCCGAGCAGCGACCGCCAGCCCAGCGACCGCCCACCCAGCGACCGCCCACAGACCCGAGCCCCCCCCCGAGCAGCGACCGCCCGCCCAGCGACCGCCCACAGACCCGAGCCCCCCCCCGAGCAGCGACCGCCCGCCCAGCGACCGCCCACAGACCCGAGCCCCCCCCCCGAGCAGCGACCGCCCGCCCAGCGACTGCCCACAGACCCGAGCCCCCCCAAGCAGCGACCGCCCGCCCAGCGACCGCCCACAGACCCGAGCCCCCCCCCCGAGCAGCGACCGCCCGCCCAGCGACCGCCCACAGACCCGAGCCCCCCCCCGAGCAGCGACCGCCCACAGACCCGAGCCCCCCCCCGAGCAGCGGCCGCCCACAGACCCGAGCCCCCCCCTCGAGCAGCGGCCGCCCACAGACCCGAGCCCCCCCAGCAGCGGACAGCCCGGCCCAGCGACCGCCCACAGACCCTAGCCCCCCCCGAGCAGCGGCCGCCCACCAGACCCGAGCCCCCCCCGAGCAGCGACGCCCAACAGACCCGAGCCCCCCCCCGAGCCAGCGACCGCCCACAGGCCCGAGCCCCACCCGGCAGCGACCCAACCGCCCAGCGACCGGCCCACAGAACCGAGCCACCCCGGAGCAGCGGGAACCCGCCAGCACCGACCACAGACCGAGCCCCCCCGAGCAGCGACCCCCCCGCCCAGCGACCGCCCACAGACCCGAGCCTCCCCGAGCAGCGGCCGCCCGCCCAGCGTCCGCCCGCCCAGCGATCGCCCACAGACCCGAGCCCCCCCGAGCAGCGACTGCCCACCCAGCGACCGCCCACAGACCCGAGCCCCCCCCCGAGCAGCGGCCGCCCACCCAGCGACCGCCCACAGACCCGAGCCCCCCCCCAAGCAGCGACCGCCCACCCAGCGGCCGCCCACAGACCCGAGCCCCCCCCCCCAAGCAGCGACTGCCCACCCAGCGACCGCCCACAGACCCGAGCCCCCCCCCCGAGCAGCGACCGCCCGCCCAGCGGCCGCCCACAGACCCTAGCCCTCCCGAGCAGCGACCGCCCGCCCAGCGGCCGCCCACAGACCCGAGCCCCCCCCCGAGCAGCGGCCGCCCGCCCAGGGACCGCCCACAGACCCGAGCCCCCCCCGAGCAGCGACCGCCCGCCCAGCGACCGCCCACAGACCCGAGCCCCCCCCCGAGCAGCGACCGCCCGCCCAGCGACCGCCCACAGACCCGAGCCCCCCCCGAGCAGCGACCGCCCGCCCAGGGACCGCCCACAGACCATGGCCCCCCCCCAAGCAGCGACTGCCCGCCCAGCGACCGCCCACAGACCCGAGCCCCCCCGAGCAGCGACCGCCCGCCCAGCGACCGCCCACAGACCATGGCCCCCCCCGAGCAGAGACCGCCCGCCCAGCGGACCGCCCCAGACCCGAGCCCCCCCGAGCAGCGACCGCCCACCCAGCGACCGCCCACAGACCCGAGCCCCCCCCCGAGCAGCGACCGCCCCCGGCACCAGCGAGCCGCCCACAGAAACGCCGATCCCACCCCCCAAGCAAGCGACCGCCCGCCCAGCGACCGCCCACGATACCCGACGCCCCCCCCAAGCAGGCGATCCGCGCCGCACCAGCGACCGCCCACGAGACGCGAGCCCCCCCGAGCAGCGACCCGCGGTCCTCCCAGCGAACCGCCCACAGACCCGAGCCCCACAAGCAGGCGGAAGCCGCCCGCCCAGCGACCGCCACAGACCCGAGCCCCCCCGGCAGCGACCGCCCAGCCGCCCAGGGACCGCCCACAGAACCATGGCCCCCCCCCAAGCAGCGACCGCCCGCCCAGCGACCGCCCACAGACCCGAGCCCCCCCCCCCCCCCCCCCCCCTAGCAGCGACCGCACACGCCAGCGCCCGCCCACAGACCCGAGCCCCCCCCCGCGCAGCGACCGCCCACAGACCCGAGCCCCCCCCCGAGCAGCGACCGCCCACCCAGCGACCGCCCACAGACCCGAGCCCCCCCCGAGCAGCGACCGCCCGCCCAGCGACCGCCCACAGACCCAGCCCCCCCCGAGCAGCGACCCCACCTGCCCAGCGACCGCCCACAGACCCGAGCCTCCCCCGAGCAGCGACCGCCCACCCAGCGACCGCCCACAGACCCGAGCCCCCCCCCCAAGCAGCGACCGCCCGCCCAGCGACCGCCCACAGACCCGAGCCCCCCCCCCCCGAGCAGCGACCGCCCGCCCGGCAGCCGACCCCGGACCCGAGCCCCCCCCAAGCAGCGACCGCCCCCCAAGCAGCGACCAGCCCGCCCAGCGATCGCCCACAGACCCGAGCCCCCCCCCGAGCAGCGACCGCCCGTCCAGCGATCGCCCACAGACCCTAGCCCCCCCGAGCAGCGACCGCCCACCCAGCGACCGACCCCGGACCGGAGCCCTCCGCCCAGCGAACACCCAAATTCCAGCAAAAAACTCTTTAACTTACCTGGCCCAGGAGAACTGCTGCATCCTTTCCCCGGTGGAGGCCTGACTAGGCCCACACCGGAGTCCGGCCACGTGGCCGGTTCCTCCAGACTCCAACCACGTGACCTGACCCAACCACGTGTGTTCAGCCTGTCCATCATCCTATAGCACCTGGAGGAACAAAATGTAAAAGACAGGTCCTTTTCAGACCCCCACCAAGGCCAATGTCAGCGTGACTAGACCGCGGGGTCGCGAGGCCTGACCAGCGAAGCGGGAGTGCCCGAGCCAATCCCGGAGTGACAGGTACCTGCCCGTCCCCACCGGAAGGTGAACCCAACCTCACCGCCCCACGAGACCACACCGGCTCACGCACAACCCCCCGCAGTGACCCTGACACCGCCACCATCCATGACACCTCCAAACGCAATCACCTACCTTACACAAAGCCAGCCCTGCCAGCCAAGAGCAGGTGTCGACCCAGGAAGAGGGGAGAACGCGCTGGCATGTAGGTGAAGCTTTGAATACGCGGCTTCAAGACTCCTCTCCCAGCGTAATCCTGGCGATCGTCCAAGTGATTGAGAACAAGCTGGAAGACCTCAACGCTAGACTCACCTCCCAGAGTGAAGTGAGAAACTGCTGTGTGCTCTGCTTCACTGAGACATGGCTCACTCCGGGCACACCAGACTGCGCCATCCAACCCGACGGTTTTTCAATCCACCGAATGGATTGCACGGAGGCCTCAGGCAAATCGAAAGGCGGTGGTGTTTGCCTCCTAATCAACACCTCCTGGTGCTCGGATGTGGCGTTCCTAGCATGCCATTGCTCCCCAGACCGAGGATACCTAACCGTGAAGTGTCGCCACTTCTATCTCCCACGTGAATTCACCTCTGTACCCATCACAGCAGTCTACATCCCACCCCAGGCGGAAGTGGAGAAAGCACTTGACGAACTACATTCCGCCATCAACAACCAAGAAACAAATCACCCCGAAGCCCTGACAATCGTGGCTGGAGACTTCAACCAGGCCAACCTCAGGAAGGTCCGACCCAACCTCCATCAACGTATCTCCTGCTCCACCAGAGGTGCAAACACTGCTACACGAGCATCAAAGGAGCCTACCGCTCCATTCCCTTTGGCACAAGTCGGTATTCCTACTTCCGGCTTACAAGCAGCAACTCAAGCATGCTGAGCCAGTCAAGGAAACCATGCAGTGCTGATCCGAGGAATCGGAGGACATCCTCCACGACTGCTTGGAGTCTGTGGACTGGTCCACATTCTAGGCCGCGGCAGCTAACCTGGACGAGTACACAACCACCGTCACAGACTTCATCAGTAAGTGTGTCGAGGATTGTGTACCAAAGAAGATAAATCGGGTGTTCCCCAATTGGAAACCCTGGCTCAACCAAAGGGTTCACTCCCTGCTGAAGTTCCGGACGGAGGTGTTCAAGTCTGACGACCCTGACCTATATATTAAATCCAGGTACGACGGATGGAAAGCCATCAGGGATGCAAAAAGACAATACTGCATCAAACTAGAGTCCCAGGCAATGACATTAACCCACGACGACTATGGCAGGGCCTACACAAGATCACAGGCTATAAAGCAAGCCCAGGTGGAATATCTGGGGCTGGAGCATCCCTACCCGCTGTTGTATGCCCGCTTTGAGCAGTCAGCCAATGTTTCAGTGCCACCCACCCCAACAGCCCTGGACACACCCATACCCACTATTTCAGCCTATGAGGTAAGAGCTGCCTTCTTGAAAATTAATCAGTGGAAAGCGACGGGCCCTGATGGAGTCCCTGGGCGAGTGATCAGAGCCTGCGCAGACCAGCTGGTGAGTGTATTCACAGATATCTTCACCACCCCACTCCTCCGCTCTGAGGTCCCCACCTCCTTCAAGAAGACTACCATAATACCAGTACCAAAGAAGAATAAGGTAACTTGCCTCAACGACGACCGACTGGTGGCCCTGACGTCTGTTATTATGAAATGCTTCGAGCGGCTAGTCATTGGACGGATCAGTACCTGCCTCCCAGACGGTCTCGATCCACTGCAGTTTTCCTATCGCCACAACCGGTCCACAGCAGACGCTATCTCTCTGGCTCGGCAATCAACACTCGAACACCTCAACAACAAGGACACCCACGTGAGACTGCTGTTCATAGACTACAGCTCCGCCTTCAACACCATTATCTCAACAAGACTAATAACCAACTCCGCAATCTTGGACTTGACCCCTCCCTGTGCAGCTGGATCCTCGACTTTCTCACCAACAGACCACAATCTGGAGCAGGGGGAAATGTTTAGATACATGCAGGTTTGAGATTTTGCCAGAAAGGAGATACAGAGCTTTCCAGTGGAGCCGGCCTCCACATTGCTGGAAGAGGTGCTGACGACAGGGGGACTGGAGAAGGGGGTAGTGTCAGCGGTTTACTGAGCTATTTTGGAAGATGTGTGTGAATGTTGCGGCCGGCGAGGGGGGCTAATCACGTTCATATGTTTTGGTCCTGTCCAAAGCTAGAGAATTACTGGAAGGAGGTTTTTAGGGTAATTTCTAAAGTGGTGCACGTGAACCCGGACCCGGGCCCCCAGGTGGCCATATTCGGCGTGTCGGACCAGCCAGGGTTGGAAACGGGTGCGAAGGCAGATGTTGTCGCCTTCGCCTTGTTGATTACCCGAAGGCGGATCCTGATGGGATGGACAGCAGCCTCTCCACCCTGTGCCCTGGCATGGCAGGGGGGAACCTGCTGGAATTCTTGACTCTTGAGAAGTTTCTATTTTATTTTTATAAATTTAGATTACCCAATTATTTTTTCCAATTAAGGGGCAATTTAGCATGGCCAATCCACCTACTCTGCACATTTTTGGGTTGTGGGGGCAAAACCCACGCAGACACGGGGAGAATGTGCAAACTCCACACGGACAGTGACCCAGAGCCGGGATCGAACCTGGGACCTCAGCGCCGTGAGGCGGTTGTGCTAACCACTAGGCCACCGTGCTGCCCCAACTCTTGAGAAGTTTGAACTGAGGGGAAGGATGGAGGGGTTCTACAATTCATGGGCATTATTCATTATGCACTTTCAAGAACTGGATAACATCGAACATTAGTTGGGGCGGGTGGGTGGGAGGGTTGAGGGGAGGGGGGCTGTGTGTGTTAATGGTGATTATGGAGGATTCCTGATTCCTTTTTGTCATTGTGTGAACATGCGGGCTAATGTTTGGGGTTTGGTGGGAGGATGGGACCGTTGTTATTAATATGGGGATTGACATATTTGTTACTAATTATTGTTCGTGGGTGTAAATTTGGGAGAAAACGTGAAAAAGGAGAATAAAAATATTTTTTTTAAAACTCAAAACTCACCTCTTAGACCTAACTTTTGCTATCTCACCTTAATTTTCCTCTCTTTGGCTCACTGACTTTCTCCTTATGCTTCCAGGGAGTAATTTGTCCCTGTTAAAGATACCATTATAACTGAAGATTCTACTGCAATCCTCATCCATGCTTTTGTTACTTCCAGACTCAATTACCCCGGTGTTATCCTGGCTGCCCATTCATCTTTCTTTTTTCTTTTTATGAACCAGTGGCCGTTTCACCATCCAGAATGTCTTTGGGTGAATGGCTGTCATCCATCCACGAATGTGGCCGAACCTCATTGACTTAACAATGAGTATTTTATGGGATGTGGGTGTCGCTGGCTGGGCCAGCATTTATTATCCATCCCTTGAGAAGGTGGTGGTGAACTGCGGTCCCTGTGGTGTAGATATATGCACGGTGCGTTTAGGGAGGGAGTTCCAGGGTTTTGACCCAGCGACAGCGAAGGATGTATTTCCAAGTCAGGATGGTGAATGACTTGGAGGGGAACCTCCAGGTGATGGCGTTCCCATGTGCCCGCAGCCCTTGTACTTTGAGAAGGTGGCGGTTGGGGGCTTGGAAGGTGCTGCCTCAGGATCGTCCGCCCTCTGTAAACTTCATCTCATCCAAAGCTCTGCTGTCTGAATCCTGACAGACCATGAACTGTTCACCCATCACCCTCGTGCTGACTGACCAACATTGGGTCCCACTCCAGCCACACCCTCAAGCTAAAAATTCTCGTCATTGTTTTCAAATCTCTCCATGGTCTCACCTCTTCCTATTTTTGTAACCTCATCCAAATGTGCTGCAACCATCTGAGAACTTTGTGTTCCTCCAATTCTGGCTTTGGGCATCCTGATTTCGTGCAGTCCTCCATCCTGGCTGTGCCTTCAGCTGTCAAGCTCTTGAATTCTCCCCTGAAACCTCTCTGATCTAAAAAGCTCTTCAAAATCTGCCTGGTTCACCGAGCGAATGGTGACCTGTTTTGAATGTTTTTATTATGTTAGATGCGCTGTATAAATACCTGCTATTGTTGAAGCCACACTGACATTCCATTATTCCACAACACTTCAGAGCGTAAACTGAAATCACAGCAGTAAAATGTTTCAACTCATTTCACATGAAGAATGCCTCCAATCCCATCACAGTCTACAGACTCATATGCAAATATCACACTTTCTGATTGGACAAGGTCACCAATTCTGAGGTTCTGGAATGTGCTAATTCCACCCACACATACTCATTGTTACGTCAATGAGGTTCGGCCACATTCGCGGATGGGTCACAGCCGTTCACACAAAGACATTCTGGATGGTGAAACAGACACTGGTTCATGACCACTTGGGTGTCCACACGTCTGTTACAAGGACACCTACAAGTGAGTTAGAAAGATGGCAGACATCAACACTGACAACTGGGAGACAGTCACTAGTGGCTGTAACCTCTGGAGGCTGACTGTTTGGAGGGACATTGGAAGAGACAAGTAGAAATGGAAAGTTAAGCTGGCCGAGTAGAGGCCTCAGAGAAAACAGGGGCCAGTGCATTGTGGACCTTCTCAGCCCACTGCCTGTTATTATTATTGTTTGTGTTGGCTATCCCTCACTAGTGAGAATCAGTGTATCCCATGAGCTCACAGATGACTGATGAGGCTGATTCATGATCTGCAGACTCCACGGCATGTGGGACATATGTTGTCATGTGGGATGCTTTGGGAGTCTGGTATCTGACTCCAAACTATATGACCAATCCAACAAAGCTGATGGTAGATGATCATAGCTTCAATGCTTGTGGTGCCAGCTTGTGAGAGGGCAGTGATGGTCATCCTCTTACTTTCTATGTTTCACCTTGTTCAGACTGCATTGATGAAAAACACTGGCGCCTTGAGGTACCTCCTATAGATTGTCCATGTTTCTGTACCTTACAGTCAGGAAGAGATCACGACTGCATGGCGAATCATGAGCTTGGTTTCAGTTTTGATGTCATGATCTTCAAACATTCGCTTCCTCTTGTGGCCATTTTCCAGGCGTTCATCATGAATCCTAATTAATGTGGCTGGGGCGTGTGAATTTGGAGCTTGCTGATGGAGGATTTTGTTCTTCTGAAAGTTGGTGTAAGTCCTATTCTCTTGAATATCTCAATAAATACATCTCTGGAGATCCGTTTCCAACACAGTGCTGATAGCATCATTAACATTTGGGAGCTCAATGGCTGAGATCAGGATGGTCTTCGTTCTTGAAATGAAATGAAAATCGCTTATTATCACGAGTAGGCTTCAATGAAGTTACTGTGAAAAGCCCCTAGTCGCCACATTCTGGCACGTATGGTACGGGAATCGAACCGCGCTGCTGGCTTGCTTGGTCTGCTTTAAAAGCCAGCGATTTAGCCGAGTGAGCTAAACCAGCCCCTTGATTGGAGTGTTTTGTGATTAAATAGTTTAATGTTCATTCTATAAATAAACTGCACTCTAGCAGGAAGCTTGTCTCTGGACATACAGAGCACGGCAGCAAGGAAGATTGAAAAGAATGGGAGCGATGACACAACCTTGTTCGATTCCTGTCTAAACCTCAAAGTGACTGTATTGAATCCATTGTTAATAATCCCCACTCATCTATCAACATGAAGCAGGAGATGGATGATCATGAATTTTGGAGAACGGCCGCACTTTAGCAAAATCTTCCGGAATGTCTCACGTGAGTCAATGGCCTTTGTCAATTCAAAGAACACCAAGGAGAGAGGTTGATGTTGTTCACAACATTTTTCTTGTAGTTGGCGAGCTGTAAAAATCTTGTTGGCCGTGAGTTTTGATGGCCTAAACCGACACTGAGATTTGGGGAGAAGCTCGTTACCAAGCATAATGAGTCAATTCACAAGAGTTCTTGTAATGACCGTTCCTGAATTGCAAAGCAGGACAATACCACTGTAATTTCCACCACTTGATTTTTCCCCTTTCTTGAAGATTGTTGTAATGATAGCGTCTTTGAGATCATTTGGGACTTCCCCTTCATTGCAGATCTGTCGGATAAGGAGCGCATGGAGCTGTAATATTAGCTCCTCTCCTCTGTGCTTAAAGATTTAAGCAGGGATTCCACCACCTCCTTCCTGCTATATTGTTCTTCATTTCTAACTTGGCTTCCATCAGCTTCATAGACTTTGGTGGAGTTCCAAACTCATCTTTGACTAGGTTTTCTGGGATGGAATTGAAAACCCTGTGGTTAGGGTTGACCCTTGATTGAAAAAGTCTTCAAAATGCTCCTTCTAACATACCTAAGAACATAAGAACTAGGAGCAGGAGTAGGCTATCTGGCCCTTCGAGCCTGCTCCACCATTCAATGAGATCATGGCTGATCTTTTGTGGACTCAGCTACACTTTCCCGCCTGAACACCATAACCCTTTATTCCTTTATTCTTCAAAAAACTATCTATCTTTACCTTGAAAACATTTAATGAAGGAGCCTCAACTGCTTCACTGGGCAAGGAATTCCATAGATTCACAACCTTTTGGGTGAAGAAGTTCCTCCTAAACTCAGCCCTAAATCTGCTTCCCCTTATTTTGAGGCTATGTCCCCCAGTTCTGCTTTCACCCGCTAATGGAAACAACCTGCCCGCATCTATCCTATCTATTCCCTTCATAATTTTATATGTTTCTATAAGATCCCCCCCCGCATCCTTCAAAATTCTAATGAGTACAGCCCCAGTTTACTCAACCTTTCCTCATAATCCAACCCCCTCAGCCCTGTGATTAACCTAGTGAATCTATTCTGCACACCCTCCAGCACCAGTACGTCCTTTCTCAGGTAAGGAGACTAAAACGGAATACAATTCTCCAGGTGTGGCCTCACTAACACCTTATACAGTTGCAGCATAACCTCCCTAGTCTTAAACTCCATCCCTCTAGCAATGAATGACAAAACTCCATTTGCCTTCTTAATCATCTGTTGCACCTGTAAACCAACTTTTTGTGACTCATGTTCTAGGACACCCAGGTCGTGGGGCTCATGGAGTCATCCAACACAGAAAGCGGCCTTTGGCCCTTCTAGTCTGTGCCGTTCATCAAGCACCTATCTACTCCAATCACATTTTCCAGCACTTGGTCCATAGCCTGAGCCACAAAAGACAATGGATAATAACAACAAGTTGTGAACCACCGTGGAAACCATTGCATATTGAAATGGAAGGCTGCCTTGCCATTGTTAATGGTTGGATCTTCAGCAAATGCAACAGAAAGTTAATGCAATGCAAGTTATAAATATAGTCAGCACCGCCTGAAAGGTGGAATTGAACCACTCTGCCGCTACACAGCTACAGGTTTGAAGCCTGCACCCCAGACCACTGAGGGTCATCCAGGCAGGGATAGAATGCTGCCCATTCTTTATATAAACAACTGATATCTTCATCACATTTAGTGTGTGGTGAATTTTTTTTTTATATCTCTCTATTATTCCACAACACTTCAGAGCGTAAACTGAAATCACAGCAGTAAAAATGTTTCAACTCATTTCACATGAAGAATGCCTCCGGATGCCTCTACAGACTCATATGCAAATATCACACTTTCTGATTGGACAAGGTCACCAATTCTGAGGTTCTGGAATGTGCTAATTCCACCCACACATACTCATTGTTAAGTCAATGAGGTTCGGCCACATTCGCGGATGGGTCACAGCCGTTCACACAAAGACATTCTGGATGGTGAAACGGCCACTGGTTCATGACCACTTGGGTGTCCACACGTCTGTTACAAGGACACCTACAAGTGAGGTATAAAGATGGCAGACATCAACACTGACAACTGGAAGACAGTCACTAGTGGCTGTAACCTCTGGAGGCTGACTGTTTGGAGGGGACATTGAAAGAGATGAGTCGAAATGGAAAGTTAAACTGGCTCGCCAGTGAATAGTGGAACTTCTCAGCCCACTGCCTGTTATTTTTATTGTTTGTGTTGGCTGTCCCTCACTAGTGAGAATCAGTGTTTCCCATGAGCCCACAGATTTTAAAAAACGTTTTTTTTAAATTAGAGTACCCAATTCATTTTTTCCAATTAAGGGTTCAATTTAGCATGGCTAATCGACCTACCCTGCACATCTTAGGGTTGTGGGGGCATAACCATAACCAGCACAAACACAGGGAGAATGTGCAAACCCCACATGGACAGTGACCCGGAGCCAGGATTGAAACTGGGACCTCAGCGCCGTGAGGCATCCCTCCATGAGCCCCCAGATGACTGATGAGGCTGATTCATGATCCGCAAGCTCCATGGCATGTGGAACATTTGTTGTCATGTCAGATGCTTTGGGAGTCTGGTATCTGATTCCAAACTATATGACCAATCCAACAAAGCTAATGGTGGATGATCGATGATCGTAGATTCAATGCTTGTGGTGCCAGCTTGTGAGAGGGCAGTGATGGTCGTACATCACAGTCCTCTTACTCACTATGTTACATCTTCTGCAGGCAGAATTGGTGGGTGGCACGGTAGCACAGTGGTTAGCACTATTGTTTCATTGTGCCAGGGACCCAGGTTTGTTTCCCTGCTTGGGCCACTGTCTGTGCGCAGTCTGCACGTTCTCCTTGTGTCTGTGTGGGCTTCTTCCGGGTGCTCCGGTTTTGCCCACAAGACCCAAAAGACCTGTGCCACAAAAGGCAATGCATAAGAACACGAAGTTGCAAACCACAGCCTTATTTATTGAAATGGAAGGTTACCTTTATCATTGTTAATGGTTGGGTCTTCAGCAAATGCAATGGGAAGGAGTTAAAAACTGGGTGGCATCGCCCGAAAGGTGGAATTGAACCACTCTGTCGCTAGACAGCTACAGGTTTGAAGCCTGCACCCCAGACCACTGAGGATCATCCGGGCATTGTTTAAAAGTACTTCAGCAGTATATAAACTACCAATATCCGCATCATTTTACGCTTGTGCTGACTGATTTTTAGTTTTCACTCTGACTCTGGTAGGCAGCATAGTTTCATAAGATACAATTGAATTCACCTCATTAAAGATCTTCCGACTCATTCCACAGGGGTGACACCTCCGATCGCACGGCGCTCTGCGGACCCATATGCAAATATAGAGCTTCCTGATTGGCCGTCGCCTGTGTTTGATGCTGGTGTCTCAATCAAGTCATCCAGCGATGTTGCACCATCAGAGTGCCCTGCAAAATGTATTCAATCCCATCGCCGCCACTCTCATGCCCCACCTTGACCTGTGATGGTGAAATCAATCACTAAATAGTAGCACAGACCCCAAGGAGTTAATCATGCAACCTCTTCTTCTGGCGCCAGGACAATTTTATCCTTCCCACATCAGAACTTCACAGGCTACAATCTGCTCTTCACACTTCTCCAGAACATGGTGTTGTAAGACTTCTTACTGTGCCTTTTCCAGAAACACAGACCTCCCAAGAAAATTGGTAAATCTCCTAAGAAACACATTCCCACATTGCCTGACTGATCACAGAATTCCAAACTCAAATATTTCCCCACCCTGAATTCAAGCTACTGAAGAATAGCCAGCAATTGGGATTTGACTTCATTTATTGTATTGTGTTACAGTGGTGTAAATGAATCATGGGGGAGATGAGGCCTTTTTTTTCAACGTGAGTCCCTGAGTTTGGATGATCTGGAAAGCCTCAAAGGGAGCTGATTTAATCATAACGTTCAAAAGGGAATTGGAAAAGTACTTAAGGGGGGGGGGGGTGGGGGAGGAATTATTGCAGGGCAGTGGGGAATGAGCTGCGGGTGCGGAATTAATTGGATAGGTCTTTTAGTGAGCCAGGACAAGCACGATGGGCAGAATGGACTCCTTCTGTGCTATATGATTCTCTAGGTTACTTATCCAGCAGCCATCCAGGATTATAGGAGCATTGGCATTCAAGAGGGCATTAGATAGGAGAGCGCAGCACGGTGGCCCAGTGGTTAGCACTGCTGTCTTGCGGTGCCAAGGTCTTAGGTTTGATCCCGGCTCTGGGTTACTGTCTGTGTGGAGTTTGTACATTCTCCCCATGTTTGCGTGGGTTTCGCCCCTACAACCCAAAGATGCGCACAGTAGGTTGATTGGCCACGCTAAATTGCCCCTTAATTGGAAAAAATGATTTGGGTACTCTAAATTTTTTTTTTTAAAAGAGGGCGTTAGATGATTGTTTGAATAGAAACAATGTTCAGGGGTACGGGGAAAAGACAGGGGAATGGCACTAAGTCATGATGCTCGTTTGGAGAGCTGGTGTAAATACGATGGGACGAATGGCTTCCTTCTGCTTCTATTTTCTATGTGTGTTTCTATGTATGTATCTAAGTTAATGGCAGAACAGGCTGAAGCAGCTAAAGTATCTATTCCTATTTCACTGAATCACAGGATTGTTATGGCGCTGATCCTCAAGTTCAATACCCTGATTCCCCCCTTCCCCCATATCCCATGAACCCTTTAGCCCAAATGGTATATCTAATTCTGTCTTGAAATCACACAGCTTTTGGCATCAACCACTTTTTGTGGTAGTGAATTCCACAGATTCCCCACCCTTTGGGTGAAGAAATGTCTCACCTCAGTCCCTTATCCTCAAACTATGGCCCCTGGTTCTTTATGAATCTACCCTGTCTAATCCCGTTACAACATTATAAATTTCTATGAGATTCACTCTCACTCTTCCAAACTCCAATGAATATAATCCTAATCGACTTAGTCTCTCCTCATATGACAGTCCTGCCATCCCAGGAATCAATCTTCGATGTACTCTCTCCAAAGCAAGAACATCCTTCCTCAGATGAGGACACCAAAACTGCAAACAATACTCCTTGCGTGGCCTCACCAATGCCCTATTCAATTGCAGTAAAACATCTCTCTTCCTATACTCAAATTCTCTCACTATGATGGTCAACATGCCTTTTGCCTTTTTTACTGCCTGCTATACATGCACAATTTCATCAACTGATGTATGAGGACACCAAGGTCTCGCTGAGAATCCACCTCTCTCAATTTACACCTATTCAAATAATAACCTGCCTTCCTATTTTGCTACCAAAGTGCATAATGTGGATTTATATAAATTCTACTGCATCTGCCATGCATATGCCCACTCACTCAAACTGTCCAAATCAGACTGGAGCATTTCTGTCCTCACAGCTCACCCTCCCACCCAACTTAATATCATTGGTTAATTTAGTTCCCTCGTCCAAATCATTAATATGTAATGCGAATAGTTAGTCGTATCACAGATCCCTGCAGTATTCCACATGTCTCTGCCTGCCAATCAGAACAAGATACATGTATTCCAACTCTTTGCTTCCTGTCTGCTGAGCAGTTTTCTATCCATCTCAAGACACTACCCGCAATCCCATGCATTTTATCTTTACATAGTAATCTGCCATGTAAGAATTTGTCCAAAGCCTTCTGAAAGTCTAAATAAACCACATCCACCGGTTCTCCCTGGTCATCTCTATAAGCTACATCTTTAAAGAATTCTAGTAGATTTGTCAAGCATTCGTAAATCAATGTTGACATTGTCTGATTATACCACTACTTTCCTAATGCTGTGCTATGAAATCCTTGATCATGGATTGTAGCAACTTCCTTACTGAAGTTCACTAGTCTATAGTTCCCTCTTTTCTCTCTACCTCCCTTTTGAATTACAGGGTTACATGAGCTAAATCCAATCTGTCGGAACCATTCCAGAGTCCAAAGATTTTGGAAAATGACCACCAGTGGATCTACTATTTCTAGGGTCACTTCCTTAAGTACTCTGGGATGAAGATCATCAAGCCTCAGAGATTTATCTGCCTTCAATCCCATTAATTTTCCCAAAACTGTTTCTCTACTAATGCTGGTTTCCTTTAGCTCCTCACTAAAACTTGTGTTTCTCAAAACTTCCAGTACATTATTCATGTCTTCCTTTGTGAAGACAGAAACAAAGTATAAATTTAGTTCCTCAGCTATTTCTTTGTTCCCCATCATGAACTCCCCTTTTCCTGACTGTAAGGGGCCTACATTCGTTTTTGTCAATCTTTTTCTCTTTACATACGTATAGAAACTTTTACAGTCAGTTTTTATGTTCCCCACTAGCTTACTTTCATATTGCATTTTCCCCTTCTTAATGTAACCCGTGGTCCGTCTTTGCTGATCTACGATCCAACCCTCTTCACTTTCACCAACACTGGTTTAAAAATGTACTTCCTCCATTTGACTTATTTTTCCTCTCTCAATTCTTTCATTTTTGTTTCATCTAGTTTCATCCCTTGTTCCCCAATTTCTCTCTCGCCATAAAAACGATCACTCCACAGTCATTATTTTTGTTTTTTCTCAGGTAGCATGTGACACAGTGGTTAGCATTGCTGCCTACAGTGCTGGGGATCCGGGTTTGAATCCCGTACCAGCCTCCCCGGACAGGCGCTGGAATGTGGCGACTAGGGGCTTTTCACAGTAACTTCATTGAAGCCGACTCGTGACAATAAGCGATTTTCATTTTCATTTCATTTTCATTTTCATTTTCATTTCATTTCATTTCATTCATTGAATCCTGGCCCTGGGTCACTGTCCGTGGGTAGTTTGCACATTCTCCCTGTGTCTGCGTGGGTTTCACCCCACAATCCAAACATGTGCAGGCTAAGTGAATTGGCCACGCTAAATTGCTCTTTAATTGGAAAAAAAATAATTTGGGTGCTCTAAATTTATTTTTTTAAAGTATTTTTTAAAATGTTTTTCAATTATTTTTCTTTTTTCTTCAGCACCGAATAATCTTTATTAGTGTCACAAGTAGGCTTACATTAACTCTGCAATGAAGTACTGTGAAAATCCCCTAGCCACCACATGCCGGTGCCTGTTCGGATACACTGAGGGAGAATTCAGAATGTCCAGTTCATCTAACACCTGACAATCGCACCTTTTGCGACTTTGTGGGAGGAAACCGGAGCACCCGGAGGAAACCCACGCAGACACTGGGAGAAGGTGCAGACTCCGCACAGTCAGTGACCCAAGCCGAGAAATCGAACCTGGGTCCTTCTGCTATAAAGCAACAGTGCTACCCACTGTGCTACCATGCTGCCCATGCTACTGTGCCGCCCATATTTTTGCTTCCTCTCCTTGTACTCTTTCTTCCACTCGTTCCATGCTTGCCAGGCAGTGGGACCCTTTTGATCTGGAATCAGCCGTCAGTTGGAAGCGAGTTGATCTCTCGTGGTCTAATCCAGTTTCTGGATTAGCCCTACTATTGGTGATTGAACAGGCAAACATTGCATGGCATTTCATCATAAATCACTGGCAAGATGCTTTCTAACTGACTGAATATTTCCCGCATTCTATGTCTTTATTTGCAGTATATGCTGCTTTTGTGCCTCATGTGTAGGAGATTTGACATATAACTTAAGAGTCACAGAGCTTTACAGCACCGAAAGAGGCTCTTTGGCCCATAGTGTCTGGACTGGCCAACAAGCACCCGTCTAGTGTAATCCCATTTTCCAGCACTTGGTCCATAGCCGTGCATGCTATGGTGTTTCAGGTGCTGGGGGAAACTCTTTAACCCTTCCTCATTCTATTATCTTTTTTACTGCTGTTCTCTCTCCATTACCGCTGTCTACCTCCTCAATCAATTACCCCTCCTCCTAACACCCTGCTCACTTTCCTGCCCTCTTTCTGCTCTCTTTGCTTCCTCACCCTGTGCGGAGAAGAAGGTTGAGAGGAGATTTGATAGAGATGTTTAAAATCATGAGGGGCTGGACGGAGTAGATTGGGAGGAACTGTTCCCGCTCGTAAAAGGTTCAAGAATGAGAGGGAACAGACTTAAAGTGATTTGCAATAGAAGCAAATATGATGTGAGAGAAAACTATTTCACACAGCGAGTTGTTGGGGTCTGGAATGCACTGTCTGGAAGTGTGGTGGAGGCAGGTTCAGTCGAGACTTTCAAGAGGGCAGGAGATGATTATTTGAATAGAAACACTGTCCAAAGATGTGCGGATTAGGTGGATTGGCCATGCTAAAAAAGACTGTCCTCTAGTGGCCAAAGATGTGCGGTTAGGTGGGGTTACGGGGATAGGGCGGGGTAGTGGGACTAGGTAGGGTGCTCTTTCAGAGGGTCAGTGTAGACGTGATGGACCGAATGGCCTCTTTCTGCACTGTAGGGATTCTATGGACTAAGCCATGATGCTGGTTTGGCCAGCCGGTATAGACAGGACAGGTGAATGGCCTGCTTCTGTAACAAATCCGTGATTCTATTCATTCCCTCATTCTAATGCCTCTCTCTCTCTCATAACCACCCTGCCCCAATCCCTGTTTTCACCCTCTAAACTCCTTGCTCCTCTGGAATTGCTGTTTCTCAGACTAAATTAAAATCTCTTGATTTATTTTTGGCCAGTGACCCCCCCCCCCCCCCCTCCTCCCCAGGCCCGCTTTCAATTCAATGGTGTGGATAATTCTCCCTTCCCTCGTCACATCGTCTTGTCCTTGTTCAATGTTGTCATGTTGTGTGGCCCACTCCTTGTTCTTTTTGACTATGGTGTGTGTGTTGTGTGATGCAACCCCCCCCCCCCCTCCCCCCTTCCTGCCGTCCCGCTCTCCCTCTGACTCACTCGGAAATGGTTTGTGAAGCGGCGGCTGGGGGCTCTGAGTCAGCCTTCACCTCCCCCCACCCCACCCCCTTTTCCAGGCAGCCGATTCCCTCAGTAACCCTCGGTTTACCGGTGCCTGTAAATGAGGCGCGCAGTGAGCAAGGGCGAATGATGTCAACTCCCTGGCGGGCTGCCTAAAGTCCAGGGGAGGAGGGCCTGGTCGTGCCTTGGGGCATATTTGGAGGAGGGGAAACCTCAGGGGAGTTAGGTAGACCCCCCTCTCCACCCCACATTTCAGGACTCTGATGTACTGTGAACCTGCTGTAGAGTTACACAGGAGACACACGTCTGCCTTGTTTACAGTCACTATCAGAACACATTAGTTTATTCCCGTTATCACAGCCAGCTGCCCTATCTGGTTTCCAGTCAGTTCCCTCCTGCACATTCAGTCTCTCCTCCCCTGTTCTTCTCTTTCCTGTAAGAAGTCTTACAACACCAGGAAGGAGCAGTGCTCCGAAAGCGAGTGATTTGAAACAAACCTGTTGGACTTTAACCTGGTGTTGTAAGACTTCCTACTGTGCTCACCCCAGTCCAACGCCGGCATCTCCACATCATGGCTTCTCTTTCCTATTTGCTCTTCTTCATCTTCCCCATCCCCCCCACCACCACTACATTTTTAATTCTAAGCCTTTTTCCAGGGTCCCCCCCCCCCCTCTAAGGATAGGGAATAAAACCTCCCACTGGCAGCAGAGGAAGGGTCGAAATCTGGAAGGCACCGATTTAAGGTGATTGGCAAAGGAATCAAAGGCAAGATGAGGAATTCGTTTTGACGCAGCCAGTGGTTAGGATCTGGAATGCATGGACTAATTCTGTTCTGGTGGAAAATATGATTGCGGCTTTCAAAAGATGGAATAGGGTAATTTTCTGCAGGGCAAAAATGGAAGGGATTAGCTCCTTCATGAAGCTCTTTTTTTATATAAATTGAAGAGACCCAATTATTTTTTCCCCCCTATTAGTCTGGCCAATCCGCCTAACCTTCGGATTTGGGGTTGTGAGCGTGAAACCCATGCAGACACGGGGAGACAGTGCAAACTCCACGCGGACAGTGACCCGCCTATTAGTGAAGCTCTTGCAGAGCGTGGGGGATGTTTTTTATTCTTTCACTCGATGTAGGTGTTGCTGGCTAAAGCAGCATATATTGCCCATCCCTAAAAGTCCTTGAGAAGGTGGGGGTGAGCCACCTTCCTGAATCTCTGCCGTCCCTGAGGTGTAGGAACATCCACCATGCTGTTAGGGAGAAGGTTCCAGGATTTTTACCCAGCCACAGTGAAGGAACGCCGATATGTTTCCTTTTTTTCTTTTAAATTTAGAGTATTCAATTATTTTTTCCCAATTAAGGGGCAATTTAGCGTGGCCAATCCACCTACCCTGCACATCTTTGGGTTGGGGGGGCTGAAACCCACGCAGACGCAGGGAGAATGTGCAAACTCCACATAGACAGTGACCCAGGGCCAGGATGGAACCCAGGTCCTCAGCGCTGTAGGCAGCAGTGCTAACCACTGCACCACCATGCCACCCTCATAGTTCCAGATCACGATGACGAGTGGCTTGGAGGTGAACCTCCAGGTGCTGGTGTTCCCATGCATCTACTGCACTTGTCCAATCTAGATTGTAGCAGACATGGGTTTGGAAGGTGCTGCCTAAGGAGCCTTGGTGAATTCCTGCAGTGCATCTTGTAGATTGTACACACTGCTGTTGCTGTGCGTCGGTTGTGAAGGGATTGAATGTTTATGGAAAGGGTGCCATTCAAGCAGGTGGCTTTGTCCTGGATGATGTCAAGCTTCTTCAGTGTTGTTGGAGCTGCACTCATCCAGGCCAGTGGAGAGTATTCCATCACACTCCTGACTTGAGCCTTGTAGATGGTGGACAGACTTAGGAGAGTTGGGAGGTGAGTTATCCGCTGCAGGAATCCTAGTTTCTCGTCTGCTCTTGTGGCCATAGTATTTATATGACTAGTCGAGTTCAGTTTCTGATCAATGGTAACCACCAGGATGTTGATTGTGGGGGATTCAGCAATGGTAATGCTATTGAATGTCAAGGGGTGGTGGTTAGATCCTGTCTTGTAGGAGATGGTCATTGCTTGGCATTTGTGTGACCCAAATGTAGCATGCCACTTGTCAGCCCAAGCCTGGATATTTTCCAGGTCTTACTGCATTTGGACATGGACTGCTTCATTATCTGAGAAGTCACGAATGGTGCTGAACATTGTGCAGTCATCCACAAACATCCCCACTTCTGACCTTATGAGGGATGAAGCAACTGAAGTTGGTTGGGCCGAGGACACTACCCTCAGGGACTCCTGCAATGGTGTCCCGGGACTGAGATGATTGATCTTCACAGCCATCTTCCTTTGTGCCAGGTATGACTCTAACCACTGGAAGATTTATTCCCTGGTTCCAATCTTACTTGTGCTCCTTGATGCCATACTCAGTCAAATGCTGCCTTGATGTCCAGGGCATTCGCTCTCACCTCACCTCTGGCATTCAGCTCTTTTGTCTATGAGGGCAGCATGGTAGCACAGTGGTTAGCACTGTTGTTTCACAGCGGCAGGGACCCTGGTTCGATTCCCGGTTTGGGTCACTATCTGTGCAGAGTCTGCACGTTCTCCCTGTGTTTGCATGGGTTTCCTCCGGGTGCTCCGGTTTACTCCCACAAGTCCCAAAAGACGTGCATGTTAGGTGAATTGGACATTCTGAATTCTCCCTCTGTGTACCCGAACAGGCGTCGGAGTGTGGCGACTCGGGGAATTTCACAGTAACTTCATTGCAGTGTTAATGTAAGCCTACTTGTGACACTAATGAAGATTATTATTATTATGTTTGAACCAAGGCTGCAATGAAGTCAGGAGCTGAGTGACCCTGGCGGAACCCAGACTGAGCGCCTGCGAGCAGGCCATCGTTGAGTAAGTGCCGCTTGATAACACTGTTGATGACCCCTTCCAACACATTGCTGATGATCAAAAGTAGATGGATGGGACGCTAATTGGCCCGGTTGGATTTTTCCTGGTTCCTGTGTACAGGATGTACCTGGGCAATTTCCCACATTCCCGGATAGATGTCACGAACAGGCGCCGGAATGTGGTGACGAGGGGCTTTTCAGAGTAACTCCATTGAAGCCTACTTGTGACAATAAGCGATTATTATTATTATTAGGAACACTCTTCATTCACTTGGATGAGTGCGGCTCCAACAACACTGAAGATGTTGGAGAGACAGACTTAATGGCCTTACAGAGAGCTGACACTGACCAAATGGGCCGAATGACCTCCTTCAGTGCTGGAACTATTGCATGATTTTCATTTGCATCTTTTATTCCCGTCTTCCCCCAATTAAAATTGGACCCTTAAGACCAGAAATCCCGTTTCCCTATTTTCATTCATAATAAGGAAATATAATCACCCCCCCCCCCCCCTCCCCCCCTCCACTCTGCCCACAGGGAATGGATGAGCTGTTGAATTCCAATAAAATACCAGGCGAGCTTTGAATAGTGAGAGGCAACCTCCTAACCACCCGAGGAAATAGCGAGGCAATGGACAAGAAACACACCCCGCTGGGTTTTTTTTTTGCCCCCTCTGCACTTAAATCACAGATTTTCAATGCAAGCTCCATGAATGGTCGCCAATTAATAGGCTATAAATATATGTAAAGTATGTCAGAATGTAAGACGTATGCTTTGCTAATAGTTCAGTGCATCAATGCGCGGTGGGATTTAACTCGAGGTTTATTGTTTGCTTCCAAAGACTGCAGTGAATCAGGTGGAACAATCGGATCACACACTCTGCTAATCGATTTAATCGCCCCCTCGCGTGGTGCAAAAAAAAACAGCTCGCTTTTATTTTGGGGTTTTGCGATATAGAGACGGCGCTGCCGCCGCTGCTTTTGTTTACGAGCTGATTCCCTGACGCACATCCTAAAGTACTCAGAAAGCTCTCAACAGGAGTTCACAGTGTCGCTGCCAATGTCACCCCCGCGCCCCCTTCTCTCTCTCTCTGTCTCTTAAAGGGACCAGCTGCATCTCCCAAGGAAGGGAGGGAGGGGGAGGTTAATGGAAATCAAACGTCAAAGCTTTCCTTTCCCGTGAGCTTGGAAACTCTTCTTGTGACGTCCGACTCACCACACAGCCCCAGCTAAAAGTGTATCTACAAGATGTGGGTGTTAGTGCCACATCGCCAAATGTGGCGGGTACTTTGACCACTGCACAATGCCACGGTGGACCATTTCTGAGAGCAGTCGGGTTTTTTCTCCTCTTTAAGGAAGGGGTCCCTTTTCTTCCCACCCATTAGAATTAGAATTAGAACAGTACAGCACAGAACAGGCCCTTCGGCCCTCGATGTTGTGCCGAGCCATGATCACCCTACTCAAACTCACGTATCCACCCTATACCCGTAACCCAACAACTCCCCCTTAACCTTACTTTTTAGGACACTACGGGCAATTTAGCATGGCCAATCCACCTAACCCGCACATCTTTGGACTGTGGGAGGAAACCGGAGCACCCGGAGGAAACCCACGCACACACGGGGAGGACGTGCAGACTCCGCACAGACAGTGACCCAGCCGGGAACCGAACCTGGGACCCTGGAGCTGTGAAGCATTGATGCTAACCACTATGCTACCGTGCTGCCCCAATCATACACAGATTTATTTTTCACCCTTCAAATGAAATGAAAATGAAAAGCGCTTCTTGTCACGAGTAGGCTTCAATGAAGTTACTGTGAAACGCCCCTAGTCGCCACATTCCGGCGCCTGTCCAGGGAGGCTGGTACGGGAAGTGGTGGTAAGATTCCTAAATGAACAGCGCCATCAACCTCTTACCGTGGTTGACAAGTTGTGGCATTGGAGTTGAACCCAGAGCCACAGGGCCCAGGGGTAGAGACGACACTAACACTGCTCCACGAGGCGTCCTTCAGTCAGGATGCTGAGGGACCATAGTTATGTGGGCAGCACGGCAGTGCAGTGGTTAGCACTGTTGCTTTACAGCTCCAGGGTCCCAGGTTCGATTCCCACCTTGTGTCACTGTCTGTGTGGAGTCTGCACATTCTCCCTGCGTCTGCGTATGTTTCCTCCGGGTGCTCCGGTTTTCTCTCCTGAACAGGCGCCGGAGTGTGGTGACTAGGGGCTTTTCACAGTAATTGCTGTGTTAATATAAACCTACTTGTGACAATAATAAAGATTATATAGATGCCAGGCCAGGTGAGAGGACACCCAGATTCCCTCCTTAAAGGGCACTGGTGATTTTTCCAGCATTACCCCTTTTAAATTTCAGACTAACTTATTTAAATTTAAACTCTTCCAGCTGTTATGGTGGGATTTCCAACTCATTTCTAAAAAAATCTTAGAACATAGAAAATACAGTGCAGAAGGAGGCCATTCGACCCATCGAGTCTGCACCGACCCACTTAAGCCCTCACTTCCACCCTATGCCCATAACCCAATAACCACTCCTAACCTTTTTGGTCACTAAGGGCAATTTATCATTGCCAATCCACCTAACCTTCACGTCTTAGGTCTGTGCAAAGAAACCGGAGCACCCGGAGGAAACCCATGCAGACACGGGGAGAACATGCAGACACCGTACAAACAGCGACCCAAGCCGGGAATCGAACCTGGAACCCTGGCGCTGTGAAGCCGCAGTGCTATCCACTTGTGCTACCGTGCTGCCCTTCCATGGGATGTGGGTGTCGCAGACAAGTCATTTGTTGCCCATTCCTAATTGCCCTTGAACTGAGTAGTTTGCGAGGCCAGTTCAGAAGGTCAGGTTGGTGGTGTGGTATCACAGTGGGTAGCACTGTTGCTTCACAGCGCCAGGATCCCAGGTTTGAGTCTGCACCTTCTCCCCGTGTCTGCGTGGGTTGCCTCCAGGAGCTCCGGTTTCCTCCCACAAGTCCCGAAAGACGTGCTGTTAGGTAATTTAGACATTCTGAATTCTCCCTCTGTGTATCCGAATAGGCACCGGAATGTAACAACGAGGGCATTTTCACAGTAACTTAATTGCAGTGTTAATGGAAGCCTACTTAGAACATAGAACATACAGTGCAGAAGGAGACCATTCGGCCCATCAAATCTGCACCGACCCATTTAAGCCCTCACTTCCATCCTTCCCCGTTATCCAAACCCCTCCTAACCTTTTTGGTCACTAAGGTCAATTTAGAATGGCCAATCCACCTAACCTGCACGTCTTTGGACTGTGGGAGGAAACCGGAGCACCCAGAGAAAACCCATAGATACGGAGAGAACGTGCAGACTTTGCACAGACAGTGACCCAGTGGGGTATCGAACCTGAGATCCTGGCGCTGTGAAGCCACAGTGCTAACCACTGTGCTACCGTGCTGCCCAAATGTGACAATAAGGATTATTATTATTTAAAGAGTCAACCACATTGATGTGGGCCTGGAGTCACGTGTTGACCAGACCAGGTAAGGGCAGCAAATCTTCTTCCCCAAAGAGCATTAGTGAACCAGATGGGTTTTTAAACAACAATCGATGATGGTTTCAATGTCAATATTACTGAGACTAGCTTTTAATTCCAGATTTTCTATGAATTTAACTCCACCAGTTGTCGTGGTGGGGTATGAACCCATGTCCCTGAGCTTTTGGATTATGAATCTAGTGACATTACCACTCTGGAATACTAACATAACCACTATGTTAGCATACTAACCTTCCCCCCCCTCCCTCCCCCCCCCCCCCCCCCCCCCCGCCCCCCCCCCCCCCCATCCCTCCTGCCCCTCACAGTGCTAGGGACCCGGGTTCAATTCCAACCTTGGGTGGAGTCTACACGTTCTCCCCGTGTGTGCGTGGGTTTCCTCCGGGTGCTCCGGTTTCCTCCCACAGCCCAAAGATGTTAGGTGGATTGGCCATGCTAAATTGCCCCTTAGTGTCCAAAGATGCTATGGGTGGGGGAATGGGCCTAGATATGTTGCTCTTTCAGAGTGTCAGTGTGACCTCAAATGGCCTCCTTCTGCACTGTCGGGATTCTACAGAAAAGTGACTCTTTACCAGCCCACACTTTAAATTACACAGCATTATTTCCAGGATTAAATGATGAATTTCACTGGTAATAATTTTTTTCCCATTGGTTCCCTGACGTCGGCTCCAGATGTCAGAAAATTGCTTCTCAATTTATTGCCTTTGGCAAAGTTTCAGCTCTCTGTCAAGGGACAAGTTGGATGGCTTATTTTATCATCAAACTGAATGTTGCAGTCAATGTTTTCTTGTTGACTAAATAAGGACATCGTTACAAAATTACTGTCGGGGATTATCAACCACTTTCACTTTTGCAGTGGGCAGCATTATCCAGAAGCTCTGAAAAAGAGTCATATTGGACTGAGAATGTTGATTCTGTTTCTCAGATGCTGCCTGACCTGCTGAGTTTTTCCAGCACTTTCTGCTTTTTATTACAGCATTGCTTTTTATTACAGCATAATCCAGGAGCAGCCATCCCTTCCAAACCCCCGTGTGATTATCCCTGCTAAATATCCTCACTCTGCTTGAACGGAGCATCGGTATTACAAATGTATTTGGTGCAAAGACACATTTTAAAAAAGCTCAGCTGCTCCACTGGACTGACTGAAAAACGGTAGCACAGTGGTTAGCACTGTTGCTTCACAGCTCCAGGGTCCCAGGTTCGATTCCCGGCTTGGGTCACTGTCTGTGTGGAGTCTGCACGTTCTCCCCGTGTCTGCCTGAGTTTCCTCTGGGTGCATCGGTTTCCTCCCACAAGTCCCGAAGGACGTGCTGTTAGGTAATTTGGACATTCTGAATTCACCTTCTGTGTACCCGAACAGGCGCCGGAACGTGGCGACTAGGGGATTTTCACAGTAACTTCATTGCAGTGTTAATGTAAGCCTACTTGTGACAAGAAGATTTATAATTGTACCGTGGGCCTCACGGTAGCATGGTGGTTAGCATCAATGCTTCACAGCTCCAGGGTCCCAGGTTCGATTCCCGGCTGGGTCACTGTCTGTGTGGAGTCTGCACGTCCTCCCCATGTGTGCGTGGGTTTCCTCCGGGTGCTCCGGTTTCCTCCCACAGTCCAAAGATGTGCGGGTTAGGTGGATTGGCCATGCTAAATTGCCCGTAGTGTAAGGTTAATGGGGGGATTGTTGGGTTACGGGTATACGGGTTACGTGGGTTTAGGTAGGGTGATCATTGCTCGGCACAACATCGAGGGCCGAAGGGCCTGTTCTGTGCTGTACTGTTCTATGTTCTAATTGTAGTTTCTTTCTCAATTTAACGTATGCATGAGTCCATCTGGCATCCATCGTCTTAGTTTACCTTTCGTCAGTTCCCATATCTCTCCAGAGGACAGTGAGATTTACTTCCAGAGGATGGGGCCAGCTGGTGCTATATTTCCTATGAGGCCCCACCCTTCTGGAACCTATTTAACCCAATGGGACATCAGAGACAAGGTCACCTCCATTGCAAACATGAGTAAGAAGGTCATAAAATAGCAGAGGCAGGGGGCCAACGTTGCACAGATGTCACAAGATCCCTGTTGGACTCCTCTTTACCTCAGCTCAGTGAATGATAATGCAGCGTAATTGGACTCAACAAAGTGCCTGTGTTCCCCAGAGAAAGAAACATTAGCTTACGGGACAGGCCCAGGATGGTATTACTGAATGTGTTTTCAGTAATGACTGAATCACACATATAGGTCAGAGAAACAAGATGCTCATCGATGTCAGCAAGATGTGGTTGTTCTGTGCTGTACAGAGAAAACACATTGTCCCTCGGAAATCGTTTTATTTCTGCCATTTTCATTTGGCACCAATTATTGGCTTGTACATTGTTGCTGTGTATTCCGATGCCTGTGGCTGATGGATCTTTTTGTTACTTTCCCATACTTTATTTCACTTCCATGAGCAACGAGCTATTTATGGAATTTCAATTAAGACCTTGGATTAAAGGAAAAGTTTTGCATTTCGGCAAAGCTTTTCCTGACCCCAGGAATGCATCAAAGGGCTTTACCGTCACTGATGTTGTTTGGAAGTGTGGGCACTGTTGCAATGTTGGGAAACACAGCAGCCAATAAGAATGCAGCAAACGTATCACAAACAGTAGTGAAATAAAAGAATAGATCATAGAATTTACAGTGCAGAAGGAGGCCATTTTGCCCATCGAGTCTGCACCGGCCCTTGGAAAGAGCACCCCACTTAAGGCACAACCTCCACCCTATCCCCGTAACCCAACCTAGCCTTTTTGGACACTAAGGGCAATTTAGCATGGCCAATCCACCTAGCCTGCACATCTTTGGACTGTGAGAGGAAACCGGAGCACCCGGAGGAAACCCACGGAGACACGGGGAGAACGTGCAGCCTCTGCACAGACAGTGACCCAAGCCAGGAATTGAACCTGGGACCCTGGCGCTGTGAAGCAACAGTGTTAACCACTGTGCCGCCCTAGACGATCTGTATTAGTGGTGCTTGTTTAGGGGTAATTATATTGGCCAGGACACTGGGGAGGAATCTTGAGTTCTGCTTTGAAACAGTGCCATGGGACGGTCATAACCCACAGGTGACTTACAGGGTGGGCGTGATGGTCTTCCCCGTGTCCCTTGTGGAGTACGGGCTCTCCCATTAAGAGGGCGGGGGAAACTCAATCTCTGTTGTATATAAGGTCGGCTAGTTTGGCACCGACGTGTTTAGACCCGGCTGTGTCATATAGCTTTGTAAATAAACCCAAGTTTCTTTGATACAACTCGGTGTGGACTCTCCGTGACATCATAAAAGTGACTTTTTATATCAACCCGACTGGGAAAATGAGGCCAAATGTTACAGCACTCAGTCACTGCTACATGGAGCTGTCATCCTAGAACATGTGCTCAGATCGCCAGAGTGTCACTTGAGCCCCGAGCCATTTGATTCCGAGGTCACTGAATCACTACCGACATCTTAAAAGCAAAGCTTGCTGTACCCGTGCTTGTGTCATTCATTTGAATTTACATCGTACCCTTAACACAATAAAACATCTAAGGTGCTTGATGGAGGAGAAAACGTATTAGAGCTGTGGTTGAAGAACTGTAAGCGGCCAAAGGCAGGTTTAATATAATAAAAATATCGGAAAAGGATTTTAATAGCAGAGAGGAGATGGAGAAAGGTTCAGAGAAAATGGCAGAAACGAACATAGGGCATCTGGCCCCTCGAGCCTGCTCCTACATTCAATAAGATCATGGCTGATTTGTTTGTGTTTCAAGTTCTATGTTTCCATCTACCCCCGATAGACTTTGAGTCCCTCGCTGAACAAGAATCTATCTACCTCAGCCTTAAAAATACTCAGTTACCCCGTTTCCACCGCCTTCTGAGGCAGAGAGTTCAAAAGTTGCACAGGACTCTGGGAGGAAAAATTACTCCTCACCTCTGTCCTAAAAGAGTGATTCCTGTACTTTAAAACAGTGCTCCCTAGCTCTGGACTCGCCCACAAGAGGAAAGATCCTTTCCACACCCATCTTGTCAAGACCATTCAGGATCTTACATACTTTATTCAGCTGTCGGCTCCATATACTGGAAAGCCTGCTGTCAAACTCTGCATGAATATTTTGATCCACATCATGCCATTTTGTTTTCTTTTTTCGTAAATTTAGATACCCAATTAATTTTTTATTCCAATTAAGGGGCAATTTGGCGTGGCCAATCCACCTAAGCTGCACATCTTTGGGTTGTGGTGGTGGGGGGGGGTCAAACCCATGCAGACATGGGGAGAATGTACAAACTCCACTCATCCGGGGCCAGGATTGAACCTGGGATCTTGGCGCCGGGAGGCAGCAGTGCTAACCACTGGGCCACCGTGTCACTCACAGCATCATGCCATTTTGATTGCCTCTATCTATTCTTTTATTTAGTCACACATTTTCTCAGGCTTCCTTTTCCTAACTGAGGGTTAGTGTCACCGGTTATAACAGCCCAACTATTTCCCGACTGCTTTTGGTTAACTCACCGCAAACTGGGGTTAAATTGGGATTGTCCCCCCATTGGGATTGTGACTCACAATCACGCCCAGTGGCGCCAAAGAAATCACGGGAACAGGGAGGCTTATTCTCAATTTAGTGTCCACCATCAGCTCCCCTCCTGAATATACATAATTACACAGCTTGTGTAACATTGCACAAAGCACAATGACGCAGGGCCCTCCTTCCATCACACATCAATCCTATCTATCAAATCAGGTTCTATTGTGAAAACGTACACAAAAGCTGAGTAGGAACAAGGGAAGCAGCACTGGCCTGAGAACCTTGCAGCCCATTGCCAAAAATGATCAACGGAACTGTGAGTTGGCAAAGTCTTGATTTCTCTGTTTGCATAAGTTGCGACTTTTACTGGTAGCTGACCAGCAGTGCTTGCTTTGGCACGCGAAGTAGGTATTTCCAGTAAGCCTGGCAGTGCTGGGAACACATCAGCAACACAAAGATTGAACTCGAGTGGAAATGATGCCTCTTGGGCCCCACTGATTGTAATAATTTGGCTTTTATTTAAAACAAACCAAAGTTGTGAATATTTAAATATGGGTGGAGGAGCAACTCTGGCGATGTTAACGCTAGGGAGACAATGTTTAGAAATAGTCTCTAAACTACATGTGGGTTTCAAGCCTCACACTGGGATTTCGCCACATCATGGGTAGATGGAACACATTAGCATAGTACTAAGTGAGTGCTGCATCATCACAGTACATTCTTCAGGGGTGATGCTGAACAAGGATTTGCCCCCACTACCCATTTTGTCTGTCCCTGCGGCTCCTCTCGGCAATGACCACAATTATTGAAAGAGCCTCAGGCTTTCCTGGTGCCCAGTATTCTACTTTCCACCAATGTTATCAAAAGCAGATGGACTGGTTCCTGCAATGCAGCTGTCTGTGGGCATTGCTTTTGCTGATTAGCAGTCATGTTCAACCACATAACAACAAGACACTCCACTTCTATAATAATAAGTTGCTTGTGAAGTGTTTTGGCTCAATAAAGCACAAGCTAAAGTCACACTCTTTTTGCATTAGAGAAAGAGGCTCAATATTAGGGCACTTCCACTTTGCGAAGAATCTAACTCCTCCTGTGCACGACTTCTTCCATGCAAAATGCCGTTGGCTTCAGATCAAGAGCCATGGAGGTGATACACTGCAGCAATGTGACACATTGAATTTTTAACTTAGATTTTGAACCACTAGAGGCATCATGTTAGAGATAAATACCCCAAGGCCAGAATGTTACACTCCAGGAAAGTTATTAGCATAGTCCAAGATAACAAAGCACAGGAACAGGCCCTTTGGCCCTCCAAGCCTGTATTGGTCATGATACCAACCTTTGCCAAAACCCTCAGCACTTCCTTGTGCCGTATCCCACTATATCCATCCTATCCATGTGTTTGTCAAGATGCCTTTTGAACAGCATTAATGTATCTGCTTCCACAACCTCCCCTGGCAACATGTTCAGGCACTCACCACCCTCTGTATAAAAAACCTGCCTCGCACATCTCCACTAAACTTTGCCCCACGGACCTTAAACCTATGTCCCCTGGTGACTGACCCCTCCACCCTGGGAAAGAGTGCCTGCCCATCCACTCTATCCATGCCCCTCATAATCTTGATGACCTCTATCAGATCACTCCTCAACCTCTGCCATTCTAATGAAAACAGTCCGAGTCTTTTCCGCCTCTACACATAGCTAACACCCTCCAGACCAGGCAACATCCTGGTAAACCTCCTCTGCATCCTCTCCAAAGCCTCCACATCCTTCTGGCAGTGTGCCAACCAGAATTGTGCGCAATATTCCAAGTGCAGCCTTACCAAGGTTCCACACAACTGTAGCATGAATATAGCATAAGTTGACCTGAGAGGGCTCTACAGGTGTGAGTTTCTCGGACAAAGACCACGGTTTGTCTAAAATATTAATTGGTCCAGGGCCGTCACAATGATCTTTGCCATTACCAAAGATAAGCTATCCTGCCAATATAAATGATTGACTGGTGTAATGAGGAAAGATGTAGTTGTCCATTTTCCACATTTGTTGATGATGCAAAAATGGGTGGGAATATAAGTTGTGAGGAGGATGTAAGGAGGCTTCAAGAGGACTTTGGCAGGCTAAGTGGATGACCTGGAACATAGCAGAGGAATATTTTGTGAATAACTGTGTGAAATTATTTACTTTGGCAGAAAAAAACAAGAAGTCAGAATATTAAATGGTTAGAGGTTGGGAAATGCAGGTGTTCAAGGGGACACCTTGATTAGGAGTCACTAAAGGTTAGCATACAGATGCAGCAAGCAATTAGGAAGGCAAATGGTATGTTGGCTTTCATCACAAGGGGATCTGATTACAGGAGTAAAGAGTTATAGAGGCCAAAATTATGCACCCACGTTCACTGCGCACAATCAGCGCAAAATATCGGAAGAGTCAGAAAATGAGAATCTGACAGGTGAGATCTCGTTTCCTGATTTTCCCCACCCCTCGCCAGTGATGTAACCAGGTTTCCACCCAGAAATGTTGGGAACCTATTTTCCAGAGATTAATATCACATCCCTGCCTCATCATCGCCCCACATTAGGAATTGGGGAGGGGTTCTGATTTATATTACCCTCCTGACTACCTCCTCATCCCCTGACTACACAGCCACCCCTCATTCTGCTGACACTCCAACCACTCCCTCACCAACCCAAAAATTCCCCAATCCCCCCTCCCAAGCTGCTCCCTCAGCCCCTGAATATCCTCACCACCCTCCAACTACCCTCCTGAACTATCCCCCCCCCCCACTCTCTGTTCAAGTTTTGAAATGCAAACATCATTACATGTTCTTGCTAGTTTGCTGTAGTCATGTGACCTGTGCCATGAGGGACTTCCTGCAGTCAGCCATGATACATTCAGTTCAATGAAGACACTACACTAGACATACTATAATCTTTGAGTCCGTAACATAGTATCAGAAGTGGAGCTGTGATTAAGTTTTGAAAAGCTGGACGAGAAGCCACAGCCATTGAAAGAGAAAGGCAGAAATGTTCCAACATGCGAAAAGAAAAGAAAACACAGACAAGAAAAAACTATTATGAACTGAAGGCTGCAAGACTGGGTGAGGCAAAAATAGCTGTAAACTTTCCATTCCCAGCTCCTGTTGAAATGAAAGGAGATATGCAGCTGGACTGACAATTTTTCCACTCGCAATGGCAACACTATGGGATTGCAACACATTTAATTAACAAGTCAGAGCCAGCACGAGGAGCAACACCCATAAAACTGCTGGGGACAGACTGCTACAAATTGTATTCCACCCCAAATCTATCCAAAGGACAGAAAATACAAACAACAGAGATTTTGAAAGCCTAAAAGGCACACTTTGAATCCCACTTGTGAACAGTATGCAACATTAGGGTCCAAGTTGAAAAAGAGTTGATTGATCAGTGTGTGACTGCAGTATCATAGTTCGCAGAATCCTGTGAATTAGGGCAACTAAAAGATGATCTCCTGAAAGATAGAATTGTCCTGGCCTTAAGAGATCCGACAGTGAGAGTAAATCTACTGAGAGAAGAGAAACATATTCTGAAAAAGGTGGTAGGCGTGTGCAGAAAGGCGGATGTTGTAAAACATCAGCTAAAGGACATATGATAGAGAAGATAGAGAAATACAGCACAGAACAGGCCCTTCGGCTCACGATGTTGCGCCAAACTTTTGTCCTAGGTTAATCAAAGAATTTTGGACAATTTTTCATGGCCAATCCACCCAACCTGCACATCTTTGGACTGTGGGAGGAAACCGGAGTACCCGGAGGAAACCCACGCAGTCACGGGGAGGATGTGCAGACCCGGCACAGACAGTGACCCAAGTCAAAATCGAACTTGGGACCCTGGAGCTGTGAAGCAATTGTGCTATCCACAATGCTACCGTGCTGCCCTTGAGAAGTTAACCTACACTCCATTATTCTACCCTCATCCATGTACCTATCCAATAGCCGCTTGAAGGTCCCTAACGTTTCCGACTCAGCTACTTCCACAGGCAGTGCATTCCATGCCCCCACTACTCTCTGGGTAAAAAACCTACCTCTGACATTCCCTCTATACCTTCCACCATTTATCTTAAATTTATGTCCTCTTGTAATGGTGTGTTCCACCCGGGGAAAAAGTCTCTGACTGTCTACTCTATCTATTCCCCTAATCATCTTATAAACCTCTATCAAGTCGTCCCTCATCCTTCTCCGTTTTAATGAGAAAAGGCCTAGCACCCTCAACCTTTCCTCGTATGACCTACTCTCCATTCCAGGCAACATCCTGGTAAATCTCCTTTGCACCTTTTCCAAAGCTTCCACATCCTTCCTAAAATGAGGCGACCAGAACTGCACACAGTACTCCAAATGTGGCCTGACCAAGGTTTTGTATAGCTGCATCATCACCTCACGGCTCTTAAATTAAATCCCTCTGCTAATGAACGCTAGCACACCATAGGCCTTCTTCACAACTCTATCCACTTGAGTGGCAACTTTCAAAGATCTATGAACATAGACCCCAAGATCTCTTTGCTCCTCCACATTGCCAAGAACCCTACCGTTAACCCTGTATTCCGCATTCATATTTGTCCTTCCAAAATGGACAACCTCACACTTGTCAGGGTTAAACTCCATCTGCCACTTCTCAGCCCAGCTCTGCATTCTATCTATGTCTCTTTGAAACTTTGAAGCCGACAACAGCTCTCCTCACTATCCACAACTCCACCAATCTTCGTATCATCTGCAAATTTACTGACCCACCCTTCAACTCCCTCATCCAAGTCGTTAATGAAAATCACAAACAGCAGAGGACCCAGAACTGATCCCTGCGGTACACCACTGATAACTGGGCTCCAGGCTGAATATTTGCCATCCACCACCACTCTCTGTCTTCTATTGGTTAGCCAGTTTGTTATCCAACTGGCCAAATTTCCCACTATCCCATGCCTCCTTACTTTCTGCACAAGCCTACAATGGGGAACCTTATCAAATGCCTTACTAAAATCCATGTACACTACATCCACTGCTTTACCTTCATCCACATGCTTGGTCACCTCCTCAAAGAAGTCAATAAGACTTGTAAGGCAAGACCTACCCCTCACAAATCCGTGCTGAGATATGCAGCAGAACAGACCATTGCACTGAGAGACCTTCCAGGCTGAAAGAGCAGAACAATCGCAGACAATGGGCAGGATGCAAATACTGTGGAGGGCATCATCTAAAGGAAAAGAAGGATTGTCCAGCGAGGGGACAGCAATGTTTAAACTGCAAGAAGCTGAATCATTTTGCACATGAGTGCTTGGCTAGAAAGAAGGCAAACAGGTCTATACAGATGGCCACTGGAGAGATATCAGCAGTAGAGTCTGATGAAGCACTATACACAATACAACGGGTTGGTTCTGTCAAGTCCCGATGTGATAAATGGTTTTGTGACTGAGATTATGACTGCAAATGGAGAGCGTCAAGTGAACAACACATGTCAGATAGACACTGGTGCAATACGCAACATCATGATTGTCATAGACCCGTGTGACGTGGCTCAACATCGAGGTCCAAAAATCAAGCCCCAGAAGTAAGATTGAGGCTATTTAGTTGCATGAAACTCATATTGAGAGAGCAAACTAGTCTGACAGCCCAATACAATGGCAAGAAGAAAGAGTGGAATTTACACTTTCTCCCCCTGTCTGTGTGGGTTTCCTCCGGGTGCTCCAGTTTCCTCCCACAGTCCAAAGGTGTGCGGGTTAGGTGGGTTAGCCATGATAAATTGCCCTTAGTGTTCAAAGGTTAGGTGGAATTACTGGGTTACGGGGATAGGGCAGGGGAGTGGGCTTAGGTGGGGCGCTCTTTCAGAGGGACGGTGTAGACCTGATGGGCTTAATGGCCTCCTTCTGTACTGTAGAGATTCTATGATTCTAAGATCTGGACTTCCAGATGGCAGGCGACAGCCAATCACGACCCTTGGTGACTGTGTGGAGTTTACACATTCTCCCCATGTCTGCGTGCGTTTCCTCCGGGTGCTCCGGTTTCCTCCCACAGTCCAAAAATATGCAGGTTAGGTGCATTGGCCATGCTAAATTGCCCTTAGGTTAGGTGGGGTTACTGGGATAGGACTGAGGAGTGGGCCTAGGTAGGGTGCTCTTTCGGAGGGTTGGCGCAGACTCAATGGGCCGAGTGGCCTCCTTCTGCACTGTAGGGATCCTATGATTCTATCTCAGCTGGAACAAGTCTGAAGCCTGGACTGGGCAACCTGAAACATGCCAACGTGTCGCAGCACACAAAACTCTATTGACTGCTGAACAGATCCTGGAGGAGAACAAAGATGTGTTTATAGAGTTTGAGTGTCTACCTGGAGAATGTCGTCTGGAAGTAAATGAGCATGTAAGGCCAATTCAGCATCTGCTAAGAGGAGTTCCAGCTGCCCTCAAGTCAAGCCTAAAAAAGAAGATAGAGGAGCTGGAAAAATAATCATGCAAGTGACAACTCCTACAGACTGGATTAGCAGCAAGGTAGCAGTGAAACTACCTGGAAAGTTGCGAGTGCGCTTACACCCGAAGGACCTAAGCAAGTGCTGAAGTCATCTCACTACCCCATGCCAACCATCGAAGGAATTTTACCACAACCTGCCAAGACAAAGATCTTTACTACTCTAGATGCGAAGGATGGTTCCTGGCAAGTGAAGCTGGATGAAAGCAGCAGCTTTGTACCTACCTACTGGGTGCCATTTGGAGATACAGAAAGTTGTGCAAGCCGTTTGCCATTTATAATAATAGTAATCTTTATTGTTGTTACAAGTAGGCTTACATTAACGCTGCAATGAAGTTACTGTGACAATCCCCTAGTCGCCACATTCCGGCACCTGTTCGGGTACACAGAGGGAGAATTCAGAATGTCCAAATTACCTAACAAGCACGTCTTTCGGGACTTCTGGAAGGAAACCGGAGCACCCAGAGGAAACCCACGCAGATACAGAGAGAACGAGCAGACAGTAACCCAAGCCGGGAATCGAACCTGGGACCCTGGCACTGTGAAGCAACAATGCTACCGTGCCACCCTTTCCAGTGTATCAATGCAGACAATGTGAGCCAGTCGGTGATCTTCCCAGAGTCGAAGGCATAGCGGACGATCTTCTTGTCTATGGAGGTGGAGACACAATGGAAGAAGCCATAGCTGACAGCGATCGGAATTTAATGCGACTGCTGGAGTGAGCTCGCCAGCTGAACCTGAAGCTGAACAAGAAAATATTGCCATTGAAGATGTCTAAAGTCAAGTACATGGGTCATGCACTGGCAGTAAAACGGTCTTCACCTGAATCCTGAGATCTGAGGGAGTGATGCAGTGACCAACAGATCTAAAAGCAGTGCAACAATTTGTTGGATTTGAAAACGATTTAGCTAATTTTTTGCCTAATTTGTCACCAGGGTGTGAACCACTATGCAAGAGTCCGAGGACCTGGAGTAGTATTAGGGCAAAGATCAAAGCAGCATTCAGAAAAATCAAACAACCAGTGACGACAGCTGAAGAATTATGACATCAATGATAAAGTTATCTTACATTGTGAAGCCAGCGAGACAGGTCTTGGAGCAACCCTATTCATAATAATCTTTATTATTGTCACAAGTAGGCTTACATTAACATTGCAATGAAATTACTGTGAAAATCCCCTGGTCACCACACTCTGGCACCTGTTCGGGTACACAGAGAGAGAATTCAGAACGCCCAATTCACCTAACAGCACGTCTTTTGGGACTTGTGGGAGGAAACTCCGGAGCATCCGGAGGAAACCCACGCAGACACAGAGAGAACGTGCAGACTCCGCACAGACAGTGACCCAAGCGGGATTTGAACCTGGGACCCTGGCGCTGTGAAGCAACAATGCTAAGCACTATGCTGCCATGCCGCCCATGTTTGTGAACATTTTCATCAATACCTGCTTGGGAGACACAGCGTATCAGTGGAGTCTGACCACAAGCCACTTCAAAGCATTTTTCTCAAACCGCTATTACTTGCTTCAAAGAATCTGTCAAGAATATTGCTTTGTTACAGCGATATCTGGACGTGACAGTCAGGCGAGGAAATGTATACTGCAGACATGCTGGCCATGAAGAAATTTCAGGATGCTATAACAGAATGTGAAAAATGTGAGAGTGCAGCACGGCATGCTCTGGAAATCATCAACCCAACAGAGATACTGGGTGAGATTCTTGGTAGTGATTGACGATAGGGCTCTGCGCCCTCCAAACCAGCATCACCGCGGCGCAAGCCGCGTGCCGTTTTAACGCCGCTGGCGTGTCATCAGCCGGCCCACCCACGAAGCTCAGCCCACGTGTGGTCCCGAGCGTGCGGAACCCGGCGTGCCGGTGTGGACCGTGTCCAGAGCTGCCACACTCGGCCGGGATCAGTGCCGCTGGCTGGGTGGCCTTCTGCTAGGGCTGCAGGGCTTGGTATGGGGTGGCCAGGGAGAGGGTTGTGGGCCAACGGTTGGTGGGTTGGATTCGCGCACGGCTGTGCCGTGCTGTGCCGCACAACCGGTGCAGGTCATCAGCAGTGCGCATGTGCGGCCCGGGACCCGGCCATTCTCTGTCCGGTTTCGGCGCTGTCCGCGGGAGTGTCACTCGGCTCCGGTGCTAGTCCCTCACCGGCACTGGAATCGGTGAAGGTTTTGCACGATTTTTCTGTTTGTAAAGTCCACACATAATCCGCTGGTATCAACACTTAGTCTCCTAAACGGAGAATCCAGCCCATTGAATCTGGCAGACAAGCGCCTGGCTCAAATCAAGTGAGCTACCTAACGAGAGTTAACTCTCCAGGAGGAGTGTTGAAAGGAAGGCCTGAGAGAGTCAAGGACATACCTGTGGTCACCGGATAATATTGGGCACACTGAGATGAATCGATAGCCCAAGATGGCATCTTGCACAAAGGAAATAAAGTCATCGTCCCAAACAAGATGAGAGGGATGCTGAAGCATAAAAACTAGGAATTGAATTGAGTCTGAGGAAGGCAAGAGAAGCGGTCGACTGGCCAAACATGAAAGGTGCAGCTCCTGATCTGGGTAAGTAAAATGGCGCAGAGTGGCAATCTGACTGATGACTCTACAGATGCTCTGTATCAATTTTACATGCATGCTGTAGCCTAGAGCAATGGATGGTAGCGGTGATGATAGAGGCTCCAATTTCTTTCCATCATGTAGCTGACTAGGGACCACTCTTACTTGGAAAGATTTACAATTGGTCAATGTAATGGACAAACCTCCTTTGCCATCGCATTCTCGGGTGGGACATGAACCCGGAGCTTTGGATTCAGAGGCAGGGACACAACCCACTGTGCCACACAATCTCCTAATTTTGGATAATAGGAGGAGCAAAGAAGTGTAATGACCTCAGGTAGGAGGGCAGAGGTTGTGACAGAGAGAGGTTGAAGTCCAGAGATGAGAGAGGGGTTGGCGAATCAGTCTACTTCGTAAAAAGCATCGCACAAACTGAAATAGAGGGATCCACAGCTCGGGAATGTTGTGATGACGATAGAGAAAAATGCTCTGGACAGACGACAGGATCAACATCTTGAGAATATCACTGAGTGATCCATTGCTGAGTTTGAGAGGTGTGGGCAGCACGGTGGCGCAGTGGGTTCGCCCTGCTGCCTCACGGTGCCGAGGTCCCAGGTTCAATCCTGGCTCTGGGTCACTGTCCATGTGGAGTTTGCACATTCTCCCCGTGTTTGCGTGGGTTTCGCCCCACAACCCAAAGATGTGCAGGGTAGGTGGATTGGCCACACTAAATTGCCCCTTAATTGGAAAAAATGAATTGGCTACTCTAAATTAAAAAAAAAAGAGTTTGAGAGGTGTTCATTTACCAGTTATTAAAAATTTGCTCATGTGATATGGGTGTCATCCTTGAGGGCAACTAGTAATGAGTCACATGGAGGCCAGGCCAGGTAAGGATGGCAGATTTCCTTCCCGAAAGGATTTTATTTATTGAATTCACCATCTGCCATGGTGGGATTTGAACCTGGGTCACTAATTACTAGCCTAATGACAGCACCGCTGTGCTACAGCAACCTTCAAAGACATCAGGGTCTTTGATGGAAAATCACTGGATTCATGCAGTAGATAACAGTTTTACTGCAATCAGGAAGTGTGGAAACTTGTGAGAATATCTGTGGGATGTTGTGACTCATCACTTGCCCTAACCACAGCGGGTTACAACACTATTTCTCCATTTATTGTACATTTATTATTGCAGAATATGAATACAAACTCTCGGCTAACACTCAGGGGCAGTGAGAGCTACGCTGTCAGATGTGCTATCTTTCGGATGAGACACTGGCCTGTTATATCCTCTATTGTAGCCGCAAAGAGAAAGTCTCAGAGGTGCCACATGTCGAGGTTGTGTAACATAGTTTATTTATAAGCTGCTGCTCCAACAGGGTGCAGACGTGAACTCCCCAAGAGCCTGTGAAGCACTGCTCTGACAGTATTGTATCACATGTGGCATTCCACCAGCGGGAGCTGAGGGTCAGTGTGGAGATTTCAAGGCCGGGATTCGCCGAGCCTCCACGCCGCAATGGCGCTCGGCATGTGGGCGGAGAATTGGGCGTCAGACCCGCGATTGGGACGGACGCCGCTCCCGGGATTCTTCAGGGACCGGAGAATCGCCGCCAATCGCCCATGCCTGCTCGACGTGCCGCCGGCCGCGGGCCATTGAAAGAGGCTTTCTCGGCGATTCACCGTCGGCAACTGGCCGAGTTCCTGCCAGCATGGTTCACTCATAGCTCCACCCGGCAGGCACCCGGAGTAGCGGCTGCTGACTCAGTCCGTGGCTGCCCCGGTTGGGGGGGGGGGGGGGCCGGGGGAACCGTCACTGGGGGGGCTCCAGGATGGCCAGGCTCGCGATTGGGGTCCACCAATTGGAGGGCGCGTGCGATCTCGAGGGGGCCGACATTGTTGGGGCTGGCCCACGGTGTGGGTCCGCCTTGTTGTGCTGGGCCACTGCCGCAGGCAGCCGCCGTGTGCATGCACGGACCTCCGGCCAGACGTGCAGAGCCCCGTATCGGCAGCCGGAGCTGCAAGGACTACTCCGGGGCCCTGGTAGCCACCTGGAAAATGGAGAATCTCTCTTGACTTTCTCCAGGTAAGTCCAGAGTGATTCGCGCCCGTTTTCTCGCGGGCATGGGTACATAGTCCCATTATCAGAGAATTCCGCTCAAAAAGAGTGGGAGCTGAGAGTCAGAGTGTGGATTTATAAAGAGAGGGAGCTGAGAGTCAGAGTGTGGATTTATAAAGAGAGGGAGCTGAGAGTCAGAGTGTGGATTTATAAAGAGAGGGAGCTGAGAGTCAGAGTGTGGATTTATAAAGAGAGGGAGCTGAGAGTCAGAGTGTGGATTTATAAAGAGCGGGGGCTGAGAGTCAGAGCGGGGATTTATAAAGAGCGGGAGCTGAGAGTCAGAGTGGGGATTTATAAAGAGAGGGAGCTGAGAGTCAGAGTGTGGATTTATAAAGAGCGGGGGCTGAGAGTCAGAGCGGGGATTTATAAAGAGCGGGAGCTGAGAGTCAGAGTGGGGATTTATAAAGAGCGGTGGCTGAGAGAGCGGGGATTTATAAAGAGCGGGAGCTGAGAGTCTAAGAGCGGGGATTTATAAAGAGCGGGAGCTGAGAGTCAGAGCAGGGATTTATAAAGAGCAGGAGCTGAGAGTCAGAGCCGGGATTTATAAAGAGAGGGAGCTGAGAGTCAGAGTGTGGATTTATAAAGAGCGGGAGCTGAGAGTCAGAGTGGGGATTTATAAAGAGCGGGAGCTGAGAGTCAGAGCGGGGATTTATAAAGAGCGGTGGCTGAGAGAGCGGGGATTTATAAAGAGCGGGGGCTGAGAGTCAGAGCGGGGATTTATAAAGAGCGGGAGCTGAGAGTCAGAGCCGGGATTTATAAAGCGCGGGAGCTGAGAGTCAGAGCAGGGATTTATAAAGAGCGGGAGCTGAGACTCAGAGCGGGGATTTATAAAGAGCGGGAGCTGCGAGACAGAGTGGGGATTTATAAAGAGCGGGAGCTGAGAGTCAGAGCGGGGATTTAGAAAGAGCGGGAGCTGAGATACAGAGCGGGGATTTATAAAGAGCGGGAGCTGAGAGACAGAGCGGGGATTTATAAAGAGCGGGAGCTGAGAGTCAGAGCGGGGATTTATAAAGAGCGGGAGCTGAGAGCCAGAGCGGGGATCTATAAAGAGCGGGAGCTGAGAGTCAGAGCGGGGATTTATAAAGAGCGGGAGCTGCGAGACAGAGTGGGGATTTATAAAGAGCGGGAGCTGTGAGTCAGAGCGGAGATTTATAAAGAGCGGGAGCTGAGAGTCAGAGCGGGGATTTAGAAAGAGCGGGAGCTGAGATACAGAGCGGGGATTTATAAAGAGCGGGAGCTGAGAGTCAGAGCGGGGATTAATAAAGAGCGGGAGCTGAGAGATAGAGCGGGGATTTATAAAGAGCGGGAGCTGAGAGTCAGAGCGGGGATTTATAAAGAGAGGGAGCTGAGAGTCAGAGCGGGGATTTATAAAGAGCGGGAGTTGAGAGTCAGTGCAAGGATTTATAAAGAGCGGGAGCTGAGAGTCAGAGCGGAGATTTATAAAGAGAGGGAGCTGAGAGTCAGAGCGGGGATTTATAAAGAGCGGGAGCTGAGAGTCAGAGCGGGGATTTATAAAGAGCGGGAGCTGAGAGTCAGAGCGGGGATTTATAAAGAGTGGGAGCTGAGAGTCAGAGCGGGAATTTATAAAGAGCGGGAGCTGAGAGTCAGAGCGGGGATTAATAAAGAGCGGGAGCTGAGAGATAGAGCGGGGATTTATAAAGAGCGGGAGCTGAGAGTCAGAGCGGGGATTTATAAAGAGAGGGAGCTGAGAGTCAGAGCGGGGATTTATAAAGAGCGGGAGTTGAGAGTCAGTGCAAGGATTTATAAAGAGCGGGAGCTGAGAGTCAGAGCGGAGATTTATAAAGAGAGGGAGCTGAGAGTCAGAGCGGGGATTTATAAAGAGCGGGAGCTGAGAGTCAGAGCGGGGATTTATAAAGAGCGGGAGCTGAGAGTCAGAGCGGGGATTTATAAAGAGTGGGAGCTGAGAGTCAGAGCGGGGATTTATAAAGAGCGGGAGCTGAGAGTCAGAGCGGGAGCTGAGAGAGCGGGGATTTATAAAGAGCGGGAGCTGAGAGTCAGCGTGGGGATTTATAAAGAGCGGGAGCTGAGAGACAGAGCGGGGATTTATAAAGAGCGGAAGCTGAGAGTCAGAGCGGGAGCTGAGATTCAGAGCGGGGATTTATAAAGAACGGGAGCTGAGAGTCAGAGCGGGGATTTATAAAGAGCGGTGGCTGAGAGAGCGGGGATTTATAAAGAGCGGGAGCTGAGAGTCAGAGCGGGGATTTATAAAGAGAGGGAGCTGAGAGTCAGAGCGGGGATTTATAAAGAGCGGGAGCTGAGAGTCAGAGCGGGGATTTATAAAGAGCGGGAGCTGAGAGTCAGAGCGGGGATTTATAAAGAACGGGAGCTGAGAGTCAGAGCGGGGTTTTTTAAAGAGCGGGAGGTGAGAGTCAGAGCGGGGATTTATAAAGAGCGGGAGCTGAGAGTCAGAGCGGGGATTTATTAAGAGCGGTGGCTGAGAGAGCGGGGATTTATAAAGAGCGGGAGCTGAGAGTCAGAGCGGGGATTTATAAAGAGCGGGAGCTGAGAGTCAGAGCGGGGATTTATAAAGAGCGGGAGCTGAGAGTCAGAGCGGGGATTTATAAAGAGCGGGAGCTGAGAGTCTGAGCGGGGATTTATAAAGAGCGGGAGGTGAGAGTCAGAGCGGCGATTTATAAAGAGCGGGAGCTGAGAGTCAGAGCGGGGATGTATAAAGAGCGGGAGCTGAGAGTCAGAGTGGCGATTTATAAAGAGCGGGAGCTGAGAGTCAGAGCGGGGATGTATAAAGAGCGGGAGCTGAGAGTCAGAGCGGGGATTTATAAAGAGCGGGAGCTGAGTGTGAGAGCGGGGATTTATAAAGAGCGGGAGCTGAGAGAGTGGAGATTTATAAAGAGCGGGAGCTGAGAGAGTGGAGATTTATAAAGAGCGGGAGCTGAGTGATGCACTATCAATTATGACGAGATGAGAATAGAGAGTAATCGAGGCTTTATTACGCAGAGATGTGGAGCCTCCTGCAATTGCTGCCAAAATGGCTGCAGCTCGGTGAGCCCACACATTTATACTCCACCTAATGGGCGGAGCCAGTAGGCAGGGACCTACTCCCGTACCTGTAGTACAGGGGCCTTACCGCAATACCCTCGTATGCAGTATACACAACACAACATTTATAAAGAACGGGAGCTGACTACCACATTCATCCTCTGTCAAAAAAGAGTTCAGCGGGAGTGGTGGAAACTATTTATATACAGGTTGTTGAAAATTTAAGAGGTTATAAATTTAGACGGTCGGGCGCCTTGATCCGTCGTTGCGAGCTCCGCAGTTGTGGTGGCGATTCAGGCGTCGATTTGGTCGTCAGTGACTCTGGGAGCGTGTCGACCACATCTTCATTCAAGGGTGGGACCAAGGGGAGGGCGGATCATCCTGGGGCAGGGGCTGTGGTGGGGTGCGCTGGGGGGGAAGAAGGTTGGTGCCGGGGCAGGGGGTGGGGCGGGTGGGGACCCAGCTCGTGCCAGGTCCCTCAGGGAGACTGTGTCTTGGCGGCCATCGGGGTCTGCTACGTAAGTGTACTGCGGGTTTGCATGAAGTAGCTGTACCCTCTCAACCAACGGGTCCGCCTTGTGGAGCTGCACGTGCTTGCAGAGGAGAACGGGTCCTGGAGCTGCCAGCCATGTTGGGAGTGAAATCCTGGAAGTGGACTTCCTGGGGAAGGCAAAGAGACGTTCATGGGGAGTTTCGTTAGTCGCAGTGCACAGGAGCGACCAAATGGAGTGAAGGGAGACGGGGAGGACCTCCTGCCAGCGGGAGGCCGGGAGATTTCTGGACCGTAGGGCCAGCTGGACGGCCCTCCAGTCTGTCCCATTCTCCCGCTCCACCTGCCCGTTTCCCCGGGGGTTGTAGCTGGTCAACCTGTTCGAGGCAATGCCCCTGTTGAGCAGGTACTGGCGCAGCTCATCGCTCATAAATGAGGATCCCCGGTTGCTGTGGACGTAAGCGGGGAAACCGAATGAGCGAAGATGGTGCTGAGGGCTTTGATGACGGTGGCAGACGTCATGTCGGGCATGGGATGGCAAAGGGGAATCTCGAGTACTCGCCGACCACATTGAGAAAGACCGTGTTGCGGTCGGTGGAGGGGAGGGGCCCTTTGAAATCCACGCTGAGGCGTTCAAAGGGGTGGGAAGCCTTCACCAGGCGCACGGTCTAGCCGGTAGAAGTGCGGTTTGCACTCCGCACAGACCTGGCAGTCTCTGGTGATAGCCCTGATCTCCTCAATGGAGTAGGGAAGATTGCGGGCCATTATGAAGTAATAAAAGCGGGTGACGCCTGGGTGACAGAGATCGTCGTGCAGGGTGCAGAGTCAGTCCACCTGTGCGCTGGCACATGTACCTCAGGATAGGGCATCGGGGGGCTCGTTGAGCTTACCGGGGCGATACAAAATCTCGTAATTGTAGGTGGAGAGCTCGATCCCCCACCTCAATATTTTAGCATTTTTGATCTTACCCCGCTGTGTGTTATTGAACATGAAGACAGCTGACCATTGGTCAGTGAGGAGAGTGAATCTCCTGCCGGCCAGGTAATGCCTCCAATGCTGCACAGCCTCAACAATGGCTTGGGCCTCCTTTTCAACAGAGGAGTGCCGAACTTCGGAGGAATGGAGAGTGCGGGAAAAGAATGCCACGGGCCTGCCTGCCTGGTTGAGGGTGGCGGCCAGAGCGACATCTGATGCATCGTTCTCGACTTGGAAGGGTAGCGTCTCGTTGACCACGTGCATAGCCGCCTTGGCGATGTCGGCCTTGATACGTTTGAAGGCCTGGTGAGCCTCAGCCGTCAGTGGGAAAGTGGTGGAGTGAACGAGTGGGCGGGCCTTGCTCGCATAGTTAGGGACCCATTGGGTGTAGTATGAGAAGAACCCCAGGCATCGTTTGAGGGCCTTTGGGCAGTGAGGAAGGGGGAGTTTCATTAGGGGGCGCATGCGATTGGGGTTGGGCCCTAGAACTCCGTTCTGAACCACATAGCCAAGGATGGCTAATCGGTCCGTGCTAAACATGCACATCTTGTTGTAGGTTAGGTTGAGGAGTTTGACGGTGTGGAAGAATTTGGAAAGGTTAGCGTCGTGGTCCTGCTGGTCGTGGCTGCAGATGGTGACGTTATCCAGTTACAGGAAAGAGGCCCGCAGTCCGCACCGGTCAACCATTCGGTCCATCTCCCGTTGCAAGACCGAGACCCCGTTAGTGACACCGAAGGGAATGCTAAGGAAATGGTAAAGGCGGCCGGCCGCTTCAAACGCGGTGTACTGGCAGTCCACCTTGCGAATAGGGAGCTGGTGGTAGGCAGATTTCAGGTCCACTGTCGAGAAGACCCGTTACTGTGCAATCTGATTGACCATATCAGATATGCGAGGGAGGGGTTACGTGTCGAGCTGCGTGTACCGATTGATGGTCTGACTGTAGTCAACGACCATCCTGTTTTTCTCCCCAGTTTTCACCACTATCACTTGGGCTCTCCAGGGGCTGTTGCTGGCCTCGATACTACCTTCCTGCAGCAGCCACTGGCCCTCAGACCTGATGAAGATCCTGTCCTGGGTACTGTACCGTCTGCTCCTGGTGGCGAAGGGTTTGCAATCCGGAGTGAGGTTCGCAAACAGGGAAGGTGGGTCGACCTTAAGGGTCATGAGGCCGCATCCAGTAAGGGATGGTAGGGGCCCGCCGAATTTCAGGGGTAGGTTCTGGAGGTTGCACTGGAAGTCCAGGCTGAGTAGCAAGGCAGCGCAGTGGTTGGGGAGGACGTAGAGCCGGAAGCCACTGAACTCTTCGCCCTGGATGGTGAGGGTGGCGGTGCATTACCCCGGATTGCCATGGAGTGGGAATTGGAGCCAGGGAGATTCTCTGGTTGGTGAGGTGGACCGTGAGGGAGCAGCACCTTACCGTATCAGAGTGGATGAAGCTCTCAGTGCTCCCGGAGTCCAGAAGGCAGGCTATCTTGAGGCCATTGATCTTCACTGTCGTCGACGTGGTCGCGCGTTTTTGCGGTCGGGACTGATCGATCATGACGGAGACCAGACGTGGTGTGTTGGCGGCGATTGCAGGCAATGAGTGGCCCAATGAGGCGTCCGACGAGCAGGGGTCCTGAGGCGGGGAAGGTGGTGGTGCCCACGGACTGCACGTGTCTTGAGGCAGGCAAGATGGCGGCGCCCACGGGCTGCACGTGTGAGGCGAGCAAGATGGGAGGCAATATGGCGGCACCCATGGCTGCACGTGTTGTGAAGGGAGCAGGATGGCGGTGCCCACGGGCCGCACATGGTCTGAGGCAAGGAAGATGGCGGTGCCCACGGGCCGCACGTGGTCTGAAGTGAGGAAGATTGCGGCGCCCGCGGGTCGCACATGGGGGGTGCTGGGGCATCAGTGGCGACCGAGCGGGCCTGGCACACAGCAGTAAAGTGTCCTTTCTTACCATAGGCATTGTAGAGCGCACTCCGTGCTGGGCAGCGTTGTTGGGAGTGTTTTGACTGTCCGCAGAAGTAGCACTTGGGTCCCCTGGAGTTGTTTGGCTGCCGCGCAGCGCAGGCCTGTGTTTGGCTGGGAGAGGTCGCTGGTGGCGTGCATGGTAGGGTGTTCGCTTGCGGGGTCCACAATGTCCAGGAGGAGTGGGCCGTTCGGTCACGGGCATACGCCTGTATATTGTGTGAGGCGACTGTGAGCGAGAGCGCTAGTTTCTTGGTCAACGCGAGGTCGAGGGTAGCCCCTTCTAAAAGTCGCTGGTGGATGTAGACCGACCCTATGCCTGTAACAAACGCGTCTCTAAGTAGCAAGTCCGAATGTTCAGAGGCCGAGACGGCCTGACAATTGCAGTCTCTCACTAGGAGTTGCAGGGCACGCCAGAAATCTTCCACAGACTCACCGGGGAGTTGATGCCGCGTGGAGAGGAGGTGCTTGGAGTAGATTTTATTGGTCTGCTGCGTGTATTTCTCCTTCAGTACCGCCATGTCCTCAGCGTATGTCGGCGCGTCCCGGCTGAGGGGGAAGATGTCTGAGCTCAGCCGCGTGTAAAGGATGTGGAGCTTCTGTGCCTCTGAGGGTGGGTCAGTCGCAGATCCTATGTATGCCTCGAAGCAAGATAGCCAATGTGCGAAGGCCGACTTGGCGTTATCTGCTTGAGGGTGCAGCGGCAGGCGATCAGGCTTGATGCGGAGATCCATCGTTTTAAAACCTCTGTGTAATAAATTGGTGCACTATCAATTACGACGAGAAGAGAATAGAGAGTAATCGAGACTTTATTACGCAGAGATGTATAGCCTCCCGCAGCTGCTGCCGAAATGGCTGCAGCTCGGAGAGCCTACACATTTATACTCCGCCTACTGGGCGGAGCCAGCAGGCAGGGATCTACCCCCGTACCTGTAGTACAGGGGCCTTACCGTAATACCCTCGTATGCAGTATACACAATACAACAGTGGTGACTACCACATTAAGAGAGCGGAGATTTATAAACAGCAGGAGCTGAGAGAGCGGAGATTTATAAACAGCAGGAGCTGAGACCAACCCACTGGGCTGCATTTGAATAAATAATCCAGAAGTGATGTCATAGGAAAATGGTACGGTCATTGGCTGATAAGTAATTGCTAATATGCATGACCTATTCTAAATTTATTTCAGATTAATGATAAAAAGAAAAATATTTGACAGGTCAGAAAGACTAAAAAACAGCTAGAAATAAAAATAAATAAATCTAATTAAAAATATAGAGGTGCAGGGCCAGGTGATGTGTTTTTCCTGCATGATGTGGGAACTGGTGGGCCCCATTGTGGTTCCTAGTGAACACATCTGGAGCAAATGTTAGTTACTTGAAGAATTTCAGCTCAGATGATGAGCTGGAGTCTGAGCTTCAGACACCGCGACACATCAGGGAGGTGGAGAGTTACCTGGACACTGTGTTTCAGGAGACAGTCACACCCCTGAGATAAGCTACCTTGAATTCAGCCAATGATCAGGGACAGGGGAGTGTGGCTGCGAGTGAGGCAGGTAGAGGGATCCAGGAGGTAAGGTTGCAGGTGCCTCAGTCTTTGTCCTTGTCCAATCCGAGATTCCTGCTCCCTGTGTGGAATGGAACGGGGACTGCAGGAAGGATGAGCAAACTGACCTCAGCACCATGGTGTAGGTAGCCGTTCAAATGGGGGAGAGAAAAGAAATATAGTCGGAATCGGGGATAGTATATTTAGGGCATTGACACTGTTCTCTGTGACCAGAATCGAGAATCCCCAAGGTTGTGTTGCCTGCCTGGTGCTCGGGTTCGGGCTATTTTGTCTGGGTTTCAGAGGAACTTGGAGTGGGAGTGTAAAGATCCAGTTGCCGTGGTCCACGTAGATACCAATGACATAGCAGAACAAGGATGGAGCTTCTGCCATGGGAATATCAGCAGCTAGAGGCTAAATTATAGACAGAACAAAAAAAGTAATAATCTCTAGATTACCACCTGAATCACGATCTAATTGGCACAGGGTCAATAAGATTAAAGAGGTAAATGCGTGGCTGAAAAGTTGGTGTGGGAAAATGGGTTTGAATTCATGGGACATTGGCACCAATACTGGGGAAGGAGAGAGCTATTCCCATGTTCTTCATCTGAATCGAGCTGGGACCAGAGTCCTGGTGAATTGCATAACTAGAGCTTTAGATAAGGCTTTAAACTAAATCGTGGGGGGAAGAATTAAATTATATGGAACATTAGAAATTCAAAGTTAAAGGAGAAGTTATGAGTGCAGGTTAATGATGAGGACTTTAAACTAGTTAAAGGGGGAAAGGGCTCAGGGGAGGTCAGTAAAGTTTCCAGAAAAAGTAATAGAGCAGAGAACATAGAAAGCAGCAGGAATCTAACTTCAAGCCGAGCAAAAAAGGGGACAAATATGAGAAGGGAGGTGGTCAATGCAGGATTGAGGGTGTTGTACCTCAATGCATGCAGTATGTGAAATAAGGTAAATGAGCCTGTAGTGCAAATTGAAACTGGCGGGGTATGATGTTGTGGGCATCACATAGACGTGGCTGCAAGGCGATAAGGACTGGGATCTAAATATCCAAGGATATGTGTCCTATCGAAAGGATAGAAGATGGGCAGAGGGGGTGGGGTTGCATTGTTTGTAAGGAATTAAGTTAAATCGATAGCAAGGAGCGATATAGGATCAGAAGGCATAGAATCTTTGTGGGTAGAGTTGAGGAATCGCAAAAGTAAAAAGACCCTGATGGGAGTTATGTACAGGCCCCCTAGCAGTAGTCAGGATGTGGGGCAGAAAATAAATGAGGAGATAGAAAAGGCATGTAAAAAAGGCAATATTACAATAATGATGGGGGACTTCAATATGGACATGGACTGGGAAAATCAGGTTGGTAGTGGATCCCAAGAAAAAGAATATGTGGAATGTTTAAGAGATGGTTTTTTGGAGCAGCTTGTGACAGAGCCCACTAGGGAACAGGCAATTCTGGATTTAGTGATGTGCAATGAGGCTGTCTCGATTCGGGATCTTAAGGTTGATGTAGGAGCGGTTTCAAGACCTGTGTATTGAGCCAGCTTCCACGTGGGGTTATCCCGTGGCTCAACTCAGTACAGAGAGGAAAAAACACAACGACAACCTGGACAAGATGGCTGTTCAATCAAACTTGTTACATGTACACGGAGAACAGACTGGATATCTGCCAACACCTGTTCTGATGAACAAAGACCAGAACATAGTACTTATACAACGTTCAAAAATCAATAGCCCATTCCAGTTGGACACGATCCAATCCCTGAAGCTGCTACGTTTAAGCTTATCCAATAGAATTGCAAGCAGTGTTTAAACTTCACCCAATAGAATTGCAAGCAGCCCATGATTGATCCTCATCCTGACAGCTGTGTACAATCCCAGCAGCCTGTGCTGACTGTTTGTGAGAAACAGAACAACAGAACCAGCACCCTGGATTGTTTCACAAAGTCAGGGTGTCAGAAGTAATGTCCTTTGGTCTTAGATAGATTATATGAGTAAACTTGCTCCGAATATAAAAACAGATAGTAAAAGTTTCTACAAATATATAAAACAAAAAAGAGTGGCTAAGGTAAATATTAGTCCTTTGGAGGATGAGAAGGGAGTTTTAATAATGGGAGATGAGGAAATGGCTGAGGAACTGAACAGGTTTTTTGGGTCGGTCTTCACAGTGGAAGACACAAATAACATGCCAGTGACTGATAGAAATGAGGTTATGACAGGTGAGGACCTTGAGAAGATTGTTATCACTAAGGAGGTAGTGATGGGCAAGCTAATGGGGCTAAAGGTAGACAAGTCTCCTGGCCCTGATGGAATGCATCCCAGAGTGCTAAAAGAGATGGCTAGGGAAATTGCAGATGCACTAGTGATAATTTACCGAAATTCACTAGATTCTGGGGTGGTCCCGGCGGATTGGAAATTAGCAAACGTGACACCGCTGTTTAAAAAAGGAGGTAGGCAGAAAGCGGGTAATTATAGACCAGTGAGCTTAACTTCGGTAGTAGGGAAGATGCTGGAATCTATCATCAAGGAAGAAATAGCGAGGCATCTGGATAGAAATTGTCCCATTGGGCAGACGAAGCATGTGTTCATAAAGGGCAGGTCGTGCCTAACTAATTTAGTGGAATTTTTTGAGGAGATTACCAGTGCAGTTGATAACGGGGAGCCAATGGATGTGGTATATCTGGATTTCCAGAAAGCCTTTGACAAGGTGCCACACAAAAGGTTGCTGCATAAGATAAAGATGCATGGCATTAAGGGTAAAGTAGTAGCATGGATAGTGGATTGCTTAATTAATAGAAAGCAAAGAGTGGGGATTAATGGGTGTTTCTCTGGTTGGCAATCAGTAGCTAGTGGTGTCCCTCAGGGATCAGTGTTGGGCCCACAATTGTTCACAATTTACATAGATGATTTGGAGTTGGGGATCAAGGGCAATGTATCCAAGTTTGCAGACGACACTAAGATGAGTGGTAAAGCGAAAAGTGCAGAGGACACTAGAAGTCTGCAAAGGGATTTGGATAGATTAAGTGAATGGGCTCGGGTCTGGCAGATGGAATACAATGTTGACAGATGTGATGTTATCCATTTTGGCAGGAATAACAGCAAATGGGATTATTATTTAAATGATACAATATTAAAGCATGCTGCTGTGCAGAGAGACTTGGGTGTGCTAGTGCATAAATCGCAACAAGTTGGTTTACAGGTGCAACAGGTGATTAAGAAGGCAAATGGAATTTTGTCCTTCATTGCTAGAGGGATGGAGTTTAAGACTAGGGAGGTTATGCTGAAATTGTATAAGGTGTTAGTGAGGTCACACCTGGAGTATTGTGTTCAGTTTTGGTCTCCTTACTTGAGAAAGGGCTTACTGGCACTGGAGGGTTTGCAGAGGAGATTCACTAGGTTAATCCCAGAGCTGAAGGGGTTGGATTACGAGGAGAGGTTGAGTAGACTGGAACTGTACTCGTTGAAATTTAGAAGGATGAGGGGCGATCTTACAGAAACATATAAAATTATGAAGGGAATAGATAGGATAGATGCGGGCAGTTTGTTTCCACTGGCGGGTGAAAGCAGAACTGGGGGGCATAGACTTAAAATAAGGGGAAGTAGATTTAGGACTGAGTTTAGGAGGAACTTCTTCACCCAAAGGGTTGTGAATCTATGGAAATCCCTGCCCAGTGAAGCAGTAGAGGCTCCTTCATTGAATGTTTTTAAGATAAAGATAGATAGTTTTTTGAAGAATAAAGGGATTAAGGGTTATGGTGTTCGGGCCGGAAAGTGGAGCTGAGTCCACAAAAGATCAGCCATGATCTCATTGAATGGCGAAGCAGGCTCGAGGGGCCAGATGGCCTACTCCTGCTCCTAGTTCTTATGTTCTTATGTAAGTTAGCTGTCCTAAATCCCATTTGATTACTTAATACTGCTATGTCCTAAAAATACATGTTTAATGGTTAATAATGATTACTCAGTCCTATAATTCATCTCAATCCTTAAGAAAATAACTTATGTAAAACTACTCTAGTGGATGCTAACTATTCAGATTCAAGAGGTATCATCGCTGAACCCCCCCCTCAAAGGTGAAGGAACATAGAATATACAGTGCAGAAGGAGGCCATTTGGCCCATCGAATCTGCACTGACCCACTTAAGCCCTCACTTCCACCTTATCCCTGTAACCCAATAACCTCTCCTAACCTTTTTGGACATTAAGGGCAATTTAGCATGGCCAATCCACCTAACCTGCACATCTTTGGACTGTGGGACGAATCTGGAGCACCTGGAGGAAGCCCACACAGACACAGGGAGAACGTGCAGACTCGGCACAGATAGTGACCCAAGCCGGGAATCGAACCTGGGACCCTGACGCTGTGAAGCCAAAATGCTATCCACTTGTGCTACTGTGCTGTCCTCAGGATTAGTCCTGATCCCCTTGCAGGAACCCCTTGGGGCAGGAGTTTTCAAACTCAGAGTCGTGACCCGCGGGCGAGTCGCGGGCAGGTTTCGGGAGGGTCGCACCATAATCGGTCGCCGTGTTCCCAATCACCGGAGGAATGCCCAATGGCCTGAACCGGCTTTTAAAAATGCCGACTGCGACAGACGTCTGAGATTGCCAGCCACCCCGCGCATGAGTGCCAGATCAAACAGTGAGCAGGCCCGGCATCCAGCTGGGTGGACCGCCTCCTCCTGACGTCAGCCTGCTTTCCAGGGCCTGTTTTTTTCAGCAAACAATGGGGTTCTGCTGGCGGAAGTGGCAGCAGGTCATGCGCCCGTGCGCTGACGTGCTGGTGAGGACTCCAGGGCCTCTGGTGAGCAATCCATGAAGAAAAATCTGAAAACAGGAACAAAGCAGCATAAAGTACAAACAACAAAGAATATTACAGTACAGGAACAGGCCCTTCGGCCCGCCAATCCTGAGCTGATCCAGATTCCATCTTTAAACTTACTACTTATTGCCCAAATTATCTTTGTCCCTCCATTCACCGCCCATTCATGTGTCTATCAAGATACACCTTAAAAGTTGCTATCATGCCTGCCTCCACCACATCTACTGGCAATGCATTCCAGACACCCACCACCCTCTGCATGAAAAACTTTCCCCGCACATCCCCCCTGAATATTTCCCCTTTCCCCTTGAACCTGTGCGCCCTTGTACTTGAGCCTTCCACCCTCGGAAAAAGCTGCTAGCTATTCACCCTGTCTATACCTCTCGTAATTTTGTAGGCCTCAATCAGGTCTGCCCTCAGCCTCCGTCTTTCCAAAACATCCATTTCCTTCTGGTAACATGGCGACCAGAACTGCATGCAATATTCCAAATGTGGCCTCACTAAAGTTTTATGCCATTATAACATGACCTGCCAACTCTTGTTATCAATGCCTCAGCTGGTGAAGGCAGACATGCCACATGCCTTCTTGACCACCTTATCCACCTGCATTGCCACTTTCATGGAACTATAGACCTGAATACCCAGATCCCTCTGTATGTCAATGCTCCTAATTACTGTAGAATTCACACCTGAATTTGATCTTCCAAAATGCATCACCTCGCATTTGTCTGGATTGAACTCCATCTGCCATTTCTCTGGCCAACTCTCCAATCTATCTGTATTCTGCTGTATTCTCTGACAGTCCCCTTCACTATCTGCAACTCCACCTGTATTTGTGTCATCTTCAAACATGCTATTCAGGCCATCTACATTGTCCTCCAGATCATTTATATATATTACAAACAACAGTGGTCTCAGCACTGATCCCTGTGGAACACCACTAGTTACAGATCTCCATTCTGAAAACCTCCCTTCCACTGTTACTCTCTGTCTCCTGTTGCCAAGCCAGTTCTTTACCCATCTCGCTAGCGCACCCCGAATCCCACGCGGATTTACCTTTTGTACCAGTCTGCCATGAGGGACCTTGTGAAACGCCTTACTGAAGTCCATGTAGATGACATCCACAGCCTTTCATTCATCAATTAATTTTGTCACCTCCTCAAAAAACTCTATCAAGTTGGTAAGACATGACCTTCCTTGCACAAAACCATGTTGCCTATCAATAACAAGTCTATTCGCTTCCTGCCCCACAGTATCTTCTCCAACAGTTTCCCCATCACTGACGTCAAACTCACTGGCCTATAATAACCTGGATTACCCTTAATTGTCTTCTTAAACAAAGGGACAGCATTGGCTATTCTCCAGTCCTCTAAAACCTTGCCTGTGTTCAAAGATGATGCAAAGAGGTTAAGGTCCCAGTTATTTCCTCTCTTGCCTCCCATAGTAACCTGAGATATATCCCTTCCAGCCCTGGGGACTTGTCTACCTTAAAGCATTTTATGATATCCAACACTTCCTCCTTCATTATGCTGACATGTCCTAGAGTATGCACATACCCATGTTAACCTCAAATTCATCATGTCCCTCTCCTTGGTGAATACCGATGCAAAGCACTCATTAAGGATCTCACCCACTTCCTCTGACTCCATACATAGCTTCCCTCCTTTGTCCTTGAGTGGGCGTACACTTTCCCAAGCTATCCTTGGCCCAAGAATGCAAGAAACTTCAGAGAGTCGTGAACACAGCCCAGTCCATCACATGAACCTGCCTCCCATCCATTGACTCCATCTACACCTCCCGCTGCCTGGGGAAAGTGGGCAGCATAATCAAAGACTCCTCCCACCCGGCTTAATCACTCTTCCAACTTCTTCCATCGGGCAGGAGATACAATAAGTCTGAGAACGCACTCAAACAGACTCAAAAACAGCTTCTTCCCCGCTGTTACCAGACTCCTAATTGACCCTCTTATGGACTGACCTCATTAACATTACACCCATGTATGCTTCACCCGATGCCGGTGTTATGTAGTTACATTGTGTACCTTGTGTTGCCCTATTATGTATTTTCTTTTATTTCCTTTTCTTTTCATGTACTTAATGATCTGTTGAGCTGCTCGCAGAAAAATACTTTTCACTGTACCTTGGTATACGTGACAATAAACAAAATCCAATCCAATCCTCTTGCTCCTTATATATTTATAAAAGGCCTTGGGATTTTCCTTGACCCTACAGATTCATAGAATTTACAGTGCAGATGGAGGCCATTCAGCCTGCACCGGCACTTGGAAAGAGCACCCTTCCCAACCACACACCTCCACCCTATCCCCATAACCCAGTTACCCCATCCAACACTGAGGGCAATTTTGGACACTAAGGGAAATTTAGCACAGTCAATCCACCTAACCTCCATGTCTTTGGACTGTGGGAGAAAACCGGAGCATCCGGAGGAAACCCACACAGACGGGGGAGAACGTGCAGACTCCGCACAGACAGTGACCCAAGCCGGGAATCGAACCTGGGACCCTGGAACTGTGAAGCAATTGTGCTAATCACTATGCTACCGTGCTGCCCCAATGACATTTCATGGCCTCTTTTAGCCCTCCTAGCTCCCGGTTTAAGTTTGTTCTTATTTCCCCTATATTCTTCAAAAGCTTTGTCTGTTTCTAGTTGCCTCGACCTTACGAATGCTTCCTTTTTGTTTTTGAACAGTCTCACAATTTCCCCTGCCATCCATGGTTCCCTTATCCTGCCATTTCTGTTCTTCATTTTTGCAGAGACGTGCCTGTCCTGCACTCTAATCAACTGGTCTTTAAAAGATGATTACTTGAGGTGTGGGTTATTAATTGTGCCACTGCATATCAAGATTCAAAGTTCATGTGTGTTACATGCAGGGAAGCACTGGCAAATGAAAGTTTAAAACCCTCGAAACTTCAAAGACGTTTGAAGACTAAGCACGGCGAGGTCAAGGACAAACCTTTTTATGTTTTTCAACGGATGCAGTGAGAGCTTAAATCATCAGCTGAGGTCATTATCAGAAATGTAACATTGAATAACAAAGCAAGTGAGATCATGAGGACCAAGCAGGCTCATTAACCTGTCACATTAAAGGTAAGCCAAAATGGTGGGTTGCAAAGTTCGGGCAGCGTGGGTCGTGAAGATCGTCTGGCATGGGTCCCGAACTATGGCCTGTTTGTAAAAATGGGTCCCGGGCAAAAAAGTTTGAAAAATGCTGCCTCTGGGGCCAGCGACCACAATATGATAGAATTCACCTTGCAATTTGAGAGGGAGAAGCTAGAATCAGATGTAACAGCATTACAATTGAGTAAAGGTAGCTACAAAGCCATGAGGGAGGAGCTGGCCAAGAATGATCCCTGGAATGAAGAACTTGGAATGGTTGAGGACTCTGGGTGTGTACTCATTGAAGTTTAGAGAGATGAGGGAGGGGGGGATCTTATTGAAACTTACAGGATACTGCAAGGTCTTGCTAGAGTGGACATGGAGAGGATGTTTGTCGGAAAAACTAGAACCAGAGGACACCATCTCAGACTAAAGGGACAATCCTTTAAAACAGAGATGAGGAGGAATTTCTTCAGCCAGAGGGTGGTGAATCTGTGGAACTCTTTGCCGCAGAAGGCTGTGGAGGCTAAATCACTGAATGTCTTTAAGACAGAGATAGATAGGTTCTTGATTAATAAGGAGATCAGGGGATATGGGGAGAAGACAGGAGAATGGGGATGATAAAATATCAGCCATGATTGAATGGCGGAGCAGACTCAATGAGCCGAGTGGCCCAATTCTGCTCCTATGTCTTCTTGTCTTATGGAAGGGAAGCCTAGCAGGGAAGACAATGGAACAACAATGGCAGAAGTTTCTTGGGTTTATTCGGGGGGCACAACAGAATTCATCCCAAGGAGGAGGGAAAATGCTCGGGGGAGGATAAGGCATCAATGGCTGACGAGGGAAGTCGAGTGATGCACTATCAATTACGACGAGACGAGAGTAGAGAGTAATCGAGGATTTATTACGCAGAGATGTGGAGCCTCCCGCAGCTGCTGCGCGAAATGGCTGCAGCTCGGAGAGCCTACACATTTATACTCCACCTACTGGGCGGAGCCAGCAGGCAGGGATCTACCCCCATACCTGTAGTACAGGGGTCTTACCGTAATACCCTCGTATGCAGTATATAATACAACAGTGGTGACTACCACATTGAGGACAGCATAAAAGTTTAAAAAACGAATATGGCAAGGTTTAGTGGGAGGCCGGTGGATTGGGAAGCCTTTAAAAGCCAGCAGAGGTTAAGTAAAAAAGCAATAAGGGGGGGGAGAAGAGGAAATATGAGTATATAAAATAAGATTGCAAGAGTTCTTTTTGATCTATAAAAGAGAGAGGCAAGAATGGACATTGGACCACTAGAAAATGAGACTGGAGAAATAGTAATAGGGAACAAAGAAATGGCAGAGGAACGGAATTGGTACTTTGCATTAGTCTTCACAGTGGAAGATACCAGTGGCATACCAGAACTTCAAGAGAGTCAGGGGCAGAGGTGAGTATAGTGGCCATCACTAAAGAGACGGTACTGTGGGAGCTCAATGGTCTGAAGGTGGATAAATCACCTGGACCGGATGGACTACATCCCTGGGTTCTAAAGAGATAGTTGGGGAGATTGTGGAGGCATTGATGGGGATCTTTCAGGAATCAGGCAGGAAGGGTCCCAGAGGACTGGAAAGTGGCTAATGTAACACCCCTGTTTAAGAAGGGAGGGAGGCAGAAGATGGGAAATTATAGGCCGTCTAGCCTGACTTCGGTCATTCGTAAGCTTTTAGAGACAATTATTTTTTTTAAATATAAAGTTAGAGTACCCAATTATTTTTCCAATTACAGGGCAATTTAGCGTGGCCAATCCACCTAACCTGCACATCTTTGGGCTGTGAGGGTGAAACCCACGTAAACACGGGGAGAATGTCAAACTCCACACGGACAGTGACCCAGGGTCGGGATTCGAACCCGGGTCCTCAGCGCTGCAGTGCCAGTGCTAACCACTGCGCCGCGTGCCGCCCTCCTCGAGCCAATTATTAAAGATGAAATTGCGGAGTACTTGGAAGTGCATGATGAAATAGGACTTAGTCAGCACGGCTTCGTCAAGGGGAGCACATGCCCGATAAATCTGTTGGAGTTCTTTGAGGAGGTAATGAGGAAGTGAGCAAGTTTCAGCTGTACCTCGAAGCCATCGATGCCAGATTGCTCTCTTTCTCTCCACGGCTGAGGACCACGCCATCCACTTCTACAAGTGTTGGAAGCCTGTCTCTCTCACTGCTATGGTAAACACAGTCCTCGCAGACCCAGCATACCCAACACATCACGTGCTGACGCCAAATTCGTTCATCGTCAGATTGTACAGCCGATGGAATCGGACCTGTTTTGGTTAACACAATTACTGGAGTCCATTTTCCGCCTGAGGTCGAATTTCTCACAAGAACACGTTCCCCACGGTCAAAGACTCTGCTTTTGGAATGTTGATCCCTTTGAGCCTTGCGTCTTATGTTGTTGCCTGACTATCTCCGACCACGCCATTTGCTGAAGGTGAGGACAAGTCCAAGTTCCAAACAGTCCTGCTCAAATTCGACAGCCACTGTGACATCGAAGTCAACGAGAGTTTTGAACGCTACGCGTTTCAACAGCATCTGCAGGGTAAGGATGAACCTTTTCAATCTTTCCTAACCCATCTTCACATCCTCGCGCAGTCCTGTAATTACTGCTCCACCTCCGACTCCATGATCCGCGACCAGCTCGTTTTCGGAGTACACTCGATCCCCCTATGCCAGCAGCTCCTTAAAGTGAAACAGCTCACCTTCGCTCTAGCCATCGAAACCTGCGTTCTGAGCACGCTACTAACCGGTACTCGCACATTCAAATGGCAGAGACGGCGCGGCAAGGCCCCCACGATGTGGAGCGGGTGCAGGCCGTAAAACAGCTCCAGGGCCTGAGTCTGGATGAGGGCAGCCATTTCGCACGCTTTTCCCGGGCTCCTGTGCATGCGCGAAACGACCGAGGGTACGTCGAGGCCGAACACCGAACTGCGCATGTGCGCACAACGTACGACCGCACCGCGCATGCGCGGTGGCGCATGGAGCGTTCTGACATCACGACGTGCAACAACTGTGGCTCCTCCAACTTAAAGCGGCAATGTCCCGCGAAATCTCGACACTGTCTCCAGTGTGGCAAGCTTGGGCACTACGCAGCCCTGTGCAGGTCTGTTCAAACACCTGCCTCCCGTCACTCCCAGCAGCAGCGCAGGAATGTCTGGTCCATTCAACAACCAGTTACAGATTCCGATTCTGACATGGTTTCAGACCCTGACACCGAGGGTCCCAAATCCCCATTCCGGGTGGGCATCATCACTAAGCATACGATGCTTCCAAAAAAAAGGCCAAGCCCTTCCCAGTAATGAGCATTGATCCAGACAATGAGTGGTGTGCCACCCTTATGGTCAACAAATCTTGCATCTGATTCAGGCTGGACACCGGCGCTTCAGCCAACCTCATTGCGCAGTCTGACCTGGACAGCCTCCACGTCAAGCCGACCATCCTTCCATCCGCCTGCCAGCTTCTCGACTACAATGGCAATGCAATTGCTGCCAGTGGCTGATGCCAGCTTGTGGTGACGCACCGTTCCTTAAAGGCCACCCTGCCCTTCGAAATTGTCGGGTCCACCAAAGCTTCCCTGCTCGATGCTCAGGCGTGGAAGATCCTAAACCTCGTCCAAAGGGTTCTTTCCATGTCGCCCGCTGAGGCATCAGCCTCGCCGAACGCCAACTTTCAGACACAACTAAAGGACATCATTACTCGATACCACAGCATCTTCGAGGGTATGGGCACACTCACCTACACGTACAAAATTATTTTAAAACCAAATGCCATGCCTGTGGTTCATGCACATAGCGGGTGCCGGCACCCCTTAAGGACCGCCTCAAGCAGCAGCTGCAGGACCTCCAGGACCAGGGCGTCATTTCTAAGGTAACGGAACCCACTGACTGGGTCAGCTCCATGGTGTGTGTTAAGAAACCATCAGGGGAACTATGCATTTGCATCGACCCCAAAGATTTGAACCGTAACATGATGAGGGAACACTACTCTATCCCAAAGCACAAAGAGCTCACCTGCGAGATGGCTCGCACCATATTTTTCACAAAATTGGACGCCTCCAAGGGGTTTTGGCAGATACAACTTGACGCATCCAGTTGGAAGCTCTGCACCATTTGGCCGGTATTGTTACAACCGGATGCCGTTTGGCATCATCTCCGCCTCGGAGGTGTTCCATCGAATAATGGAGCAAATGATGGAGGGCATCGAGGGGGTGCGGGTATACGTAGACGACATCATTGTCTGGTCCACCACATCGATCGACTCCAACGCGTGTTCCGGAGAATCCATAAGCATGGCCTCCGCCTCAACAGAGCCAAATGCTCCTTTGGTCAAACAGAATTCGTCGCCCACCACAGAGACTGAATTTATGAACTGATTGTTTCGTTACCTTGGTTCTTTGTTTGCTCATTTGTACATACTGTTATTTATATTCCATGTTTTGTTACATGCACTCTACCTGCACTAGACACCTTCCCGTGTAAATACGTTAGGATTTTTGTAAAGGGTCAGGATCCTGGTCATATAAATATGCTCACATACTCTGTATATAGTCAGGCACATTTACATACTACACTATTTATTGCCATATATACATTTTTTTTCAAAAGGGGGAGATGTCATAATATGCACACAAGTATATGATGGTGCATAGACAGACACACTGAATGACCAATCAACACACAGAACTCAGCTGCCTCAGGAAGGCAGATAAGCATTGTCAGAGATCCCTCCTACCCAGGCATTGCCCTCTTCCTGACACTTCCATTAGTTAGGAGAGACAGAAGTCTGAAGACCTGCATATCCAGACATAGGAACAGCTTCTTCCCCACAGCGACTAGACTCCTCAACGACTCTCCCTTGGACTGATCTGTTCCTTGTAAGAACACTATTCACGACGCCCTATGCTGCTCTTGCTCATGTATTTGCTTTGTTTGGCCCCTTGTTCCGCACTGTAACCAATCACTATTTGTCAATATACTATTTGTTAATGTACTTTGTCGATTATTCTTTTTCTCTACTGGGTACGCACTGTGTGTTTACCATTGGCCGCAGAAAAATACTTTTCACTGTACTTCAGTACATGTGACAATAAACCAATCAATAAATCAATCAATGACTCCTATCTTCAGTAACCACTCGTGTTCTTCTTCCACTTTAGGTTGAACAGCATAGGGTATGGTCTGTGCTTTCAAACACTTTGGCACGCCATCTACCTTTATCTTGAGTTTCACTTCAACCCCAGTCATGGATCCAAATGACTCCTCAAATACCTTCACATATTTACTCAGAAGTGGTTGAAGATCATTCGTAGAATCAACAATTTGGTTCAATTTGGCTTAACCTTCCTTCAGCAAGATCTCCCAAACAATGCTGGAAAGTCTCCTTGAACAATGTGAAGAGGCAACTCCACTTTCTGCTCGTTAATGTCTACAGTCACCTTGATGAAGCCCTTCAGCAGAATGAGCTCCTCAGTATATATCCTCAAGACCACATCAGATGGTTGCAATGATAGATACTTCACTTTTTTTTGTTTATAAATGTATTTTATGACAAACATGTATCAAAACAGGTTACAGCGAATAAGCACCCCGGGAAACATACTTCCCAACAATCAACTATACAGTCCATACAGACTTTTCCCTTTTTCACCTCCCCTCCCCCGCGAAGAACAGCCCCTCAAATACAGTCACAAACATCCCCCACCTTTCCTCAAACCCCGCTGAAGAGCCCCTTAACTCATACTTTATCTTCTCTAATCGCAGAAATTTGTACAGGTCACCCAACCAAGCCGCTACCCCCGGTGGCGATGCCGACTGCCACCACTCCAGCAAAATTCATCGCCATGCAATCAGAGAGGCGAAGGCCATGACATCGGCCTTCCTCCTCTCCATGAGCTCCAGCTTCTCTGAAACCCCAAGTATCAGCAACAAAGGGTCCGGGTCCACCTCCTCCTCCACTATCCTGGCTAAGGCCATGAACACTCCCACCCAGAATTTTCCCAATTTTTCACAACCCCAAAACATGTGTGCGTGATTCGCTGGCCCCCGTCCACACCTCTCACACTCATCTGCTACCCCCTGAAAGAACCCACTCATTCTTGCCCGAGTCATATGCAATCTATGCACCACCCTAAACGGTATCAGGCTCATCCTTGCACAAGAGGAGGTCTCATTTACCCTACGCAGTGCCTCACTCCATACTCCCCAATTAATCTCCCCTCCCAACTCTGCTTCCGATTTCTCCTTGATCTTCACCACCCACTCGCCTCCCTGCTCCCCCAGCCATTTGTAAATATTCCCAATTCTTCCCTCACCTTCCATATCCGGAAGCAGCAGTCGCTCCAGCAGGATGTATCCCGGAAACCTAGGGAACCCACTCCAGCCCATTTGCGCAATGTCTCTAACCTGCATATACCTGAACTCACTCCCCCTCGGCAGCTCTACCCTCTCCCTTAGCTCCTCCAGACTGGCGGCCCCTTCCTCCAAATACAAATCCCTCACCTTGACCAGCCCCACTTCCCTCCACCTCCTGTATACACTATCCATCCCCCCCGGCTCAAACCCATGATTCTCACACAGCAGCATTAGCACCGACATCCCTTCCACCCTAAAATGCCTCCTCAACTGATTCCATATCTTCACTGTGGACTGTACCACCGGGCTCCTTTAATACTTACTCGGAGCCATTAGCAACGCTGCCATCACCATTGCCCTCAAACTAGCCCCCTCACAAGATTCCTCCGCCATCCTTTTTTAAATTTTATTTTTTACCAATTTAGAGTACCCAATAATTTTTTTCCAATTAAGGGGCAATTTAGCATGGCCAATCCACCTAGCCTGCAAATCTTTGGGTTGTGGGGGTGAAACCCACGCAGACATGGAGAGCACGTGCAAACTCCACACGGAGAGTGACCCTGGGCCGGGATTCGAACCCGGGTCCTCATCGCCGAAGTCCCAGTGCTAACCATTGTGCCACCGCGCTGCGCCCGATTCCTCCTCCATCCTAACCCATCCTACCCCTTCTCCTTCCCACCACTGCTGCACCTTGTCCACATTCGCCGCCCAATAATAATGAAGTACGTTCGGCAACACCAACCCCCCCCTGCTGTCTCTGCCTCTGTAGCAGGGTCCTCCCCACCTTCAGCACCTTCCCCGCCCATACAAAATCAGAAATCATCGTGTCCACTTTCCAAAAAAAAGGTCTTTGGTATAAAGATCGGGAGAGCTTGAAAGATAAACAAGAACCGTGGCAGAATATTAATTTTACATACTTCAATTTCTGACAGTATATTGATTCAGGTATAAGTGATATGCAGCACCTGGATCCACTTCCATATTCATCGTGTTCCCATTTAATTTTATGATAGACCCATAATCATTGCTGGTGTCCTTGCACTGTGAACTGGTGGACCGGCTTGTAGATTTTGCAGTATTTGTTTTGTGCCTTGGCAATGTAACCGACTTTACCACAATTTTTGTATTTGTTCTCCTTGCTCCAACAATCTCCAGCCATATGTCGCACTTGGCTGCAGTGATAACATGGAAGGTTCTTAGTGGATCTGCTTCTCACAGACTCCGGGCACGATTTACCCGCCTCATCGCGCCCAACTTGTTACGCGACAAGGCCGCTGATTCTCGCGAGATGTCATGATTTGGATCTCGCCCAGCAAGGGCGAGGTCCCGATTAGCATAATTAAGTGAATCATTAGGACATAACGGCCACCCTGGAAGCCCTTTCCATGGCCGTTTAGCACTGATCTGCATAAGTGTGGACCAAGCGGACCTCCCAGGCCATTGGAGACCTTTGGGTGTTTGGGCTCTGGACAGGGTGGTACCCTGGCACTCTCACTGGCAACCTGTCACCTTGGCACTGCCATCCAGGAACCCTGGCAGTACCACCCAGGGTGCCAGGGTGGCATTTCCAGGCTGCCAGGGGCACTGAAGTGCCACAGTGCCGGGTCTCCAGGTTGCCCATGTCTGGGGTGCTTTGGCCATGAGAGGTGGGTGAGGGGGGGGGGGGTTTCGAGGACCCTGTAAGACGTACTTTGGGTGCAATGGTGACGTCCAGAGGCCGGGTGGGGTAGCTGAGGGGGGGGGGGGGGGGGGGGGTGGAAAGATCGGGCCGGTCTTTAAAAATGGTGCTCCGATCTATTCGTACTCTTCCTGCATTGGCGAGCTGAGCTGGTCAGTGCAGGAAATGATGTAAGTGCGGCCTAGGTGGGGCATTCCTCGAAGCCAGATAAACAGCAAAGTGCCATTGCATAGTGGGGTCTTCTAGTGCTGCAGACACCGAGAAACACCTTGCTTAACACGCCCAAAACGAGACTCTGTTTTGTCCCGTTGAATCGCGCCCTCCATCCCATGGACTTTAGCTCGAACTCTAATCAGTGAAGCTTCTCTTGCAGCAAGTTTCATACAAGTTGCAATTTCTATAGCAGATTTTAAAGTTAAAGCACTTTCAGTCAACAATTTCCTTTGGATTGGTTCATTCCTGAGGCCAGAAACTAATCAGTTGAGAAGTGTATTATCCAAAGTCTGGCCAGATTCGCAGTGCTTGGCTAGTTTTCGCCGGGAGACAACGAAACGTGAAATGTAATGCCCTTCCTCCTGTGCACAATGGTGAAAGCGGAATCTTTCAGCTATTAATAGTGGACAGTGAGAGAAATGTTCTTGTAAGACAGTCATTAACTCACCATATAACTTGTTTCCAGGTTTAGCTGGGTTTACTAAATTCTGTAGTGACAGTAATGTTTTCCTCCCAACTGAGTTGAGGAAGGTGAGCAGGTCATAAAAGTTCCGTCTCCTCCTCCTGCTCATCAAATATGTCCATGGTGCCTTTAATTCCCCCCATTTTTGGATTGCAGCTCCCTGATCTGTGCTACTGTGTCTTCCCTGACATTTATTTTCCCTCTGTTTAAAGCAGACAAACTCACAGCGCACAAGGAGACTAGTTGTTTCTGTGCCTTGCCATCGATTTCCAGGCAGCAGGTTGCAGAATCGGTAGCCCTGTAGGTTGGCGTTCCCGCGGTCCATTGGAATGCCTTGTGCGAGGTCTCTGCCACTTTACCCACTACAACGGTAAGTATATTGAAAACTTCAATCCGCCGCTTGAAGTAAGTCCCCCGTAACTCACAGTTGTCCGATAGCTTTTTTCCTTTTGAAAACCCTATAACTTGCACGCACTTAGGGGCTGTCACGATTGACCGGATGATTCGCTGGTGCTCTGCTACAAATTATACGGTGTCCAAGCATTTACTTGAGAGTTTTTTTACTTGCCACAATGATGATTTTGCTTGGAATTCAGCGATATGTCTCCTGACCTCAATCCCGATGGTGTACGGGCCTGGATCTCCGTCGCTGATTCCTCTTTCTGGCTGACAAAATCATTGCCGCAAGTTGTTTGCCTCCCGTTTTCCAGATGGCCCAGATCTCATCGCCACTTTCTCTTTTGTTGCATTCTTTGCTGTAGCTGCAAAGAGAAGGAATCAGAGGTGACACACATATAACATAGTGTAAGCCGTTTATTTACAAGATGCTGCTCAAATCAGGTACAATGGTGAACTCCACAAAACCCACCAAGCGCTCTGATTATGTCGTTGCCAAACAGGTGACATTACACCAGCCAATGGTGTTGCTCTGTCACGAAACATGGCCTAATTGTTCCGATCAGGGTGGGAAGCCCTACTTCCGATCCTGAACAGGCCAAAACCTCCCCGCTTGCCTTCCTGTGATTTTTCTGCGCAGTCACCCGATGGAGGATCCGGCAAAGCACAGTCAGGGCAGGAAACCTTGGAGAGACCAGTGAAGGGAATCCACAAAGAAGCTATGCCCTCTTTCTGCATCAGCAACAGCTGCATTCTGGTATGTAAAGAGTTAAATGTCCCAAAGCTTCTATGAAATTAAGTGTAGTTGGTAGGAGTGGGGGGGAGGGAGGGGGGGCGGTGGTAAGAGGGTGAAGCAGGTGAGGCAAGTGGTAAGGGGTTAGGGTGGCAGAGGTAATGGGGCAGGGTGACAGCTTGGCATGGTGGTGGTTGGGTAGGGTGACAGGAAGGCGGGGGTGGTGAGTGAGATGATAGACATAGACATAGAACAGTACAGCACAGAACAGGCCCTTTGGCCCTCGATGTTGTGCCGAGCAATGATCACCCTACCTAAACGCACGTAACCCGTATACCCGTAACCCAACAATCCCCCCATTAACCTTACACTACGGGCAATTTAGCATGGCCAATCCACCTAACCCGCACATCTTTGGACTGTGGGAGGAAACCGGAGCACCCGGAGGAAACCCACGCACACACGGGGAGGACGTGCAGACTCCACACAGACAGTGACCCAGCCGGGAATCGAACCTGGGACCCTGGAGCTGTGAAGCATTGATGCTAACCACCATGCTACCGTGAGGCCCCTCCATAGGGTGGAAGGTGGGTGGGGGCAAGCGGATAGGCTGGCAGTATGGCAGACGGATGAGGTGGCAAGGTGTTCAGAGCGGTGGGTGGGTGAATCAGGTGGGAGGGTGGTAGATGGGTGAGGTGGTAGGAGGGTGGGAAGTGCTTCGGGTGAATAGGTGGGTCAGGGGGCAGTCAGATCAGGTCGGTGGGAGAGTCGGGGGGAAGGGGTAAGGCAGGTAGACGGGTGGTGAATTGAATTTCGGTTGATAGTCGGAAAGTCGGGCCGCAGGGGTGGTCAGTGTGATTAGAGGATCAGTTGTATAGTTCCTCAGGAGTTAGATTAGGATTTTTCTCTACCATTTCTCGGGTAAATATCCAGGTGAGTAATTCGGAACTGTCTGAAGTCTCCGACACTAACTCAGAGTCAGAGACCTTTTCGGAGATTTCCAGGCAGCAGAGGAAGTTCAATCTTCCCGGGCGATTCCCTCAGTGTCACTGCATTGGGACTTCCGAGGGGTCCAGTAGGGCATCTTCCATGGTACGTTCAAACGCTGACTAACTGGAGAGCGGAACACCTGGCATGTTTAATGGAGGCTCCGTCTGACCCCTCAGGTGGATATAAAGGATTCCATGGCCACTATTTCAATGAAGAGGACCGGGGGAGGTGGGGGGGGGGGGGGGGGGGGGGGGGGGGGGGGGGGTCTCCTTGGCCAATATTTATTTATTTATTTGTATATTTATTTTTATTCATTTACTGGATGTGGGCGTCTTTGGTTAGGCCAGTACTTATTGCCCATCCCTAGTTGTCCTCCAGAAGATGGATGGTGAGTTGCCTTCTTGAACCACTGCAGTCCTTGAGGTGTAGGTACACCCACTGTGCTGTTAGGGAGGGAGTTCCAGGATGTTGCCCGTCGATATATTTTCAAGTCGGGGTGGCGATTGACTTGGATGGAAACATCCAGGTGGTGGGGATCCCAGGTATCTGCTGACCTTGTCCTTCTAGATGGTAGTGGTCGTGGGTTTGGATAATGTTGTCGAAGGAACCTTGGTGAGTTATTGCAGTGCATCTTGTAGATGGTACCCATGGCTGCTGCTGTTTGTTGTGGTGGAGGGTTTGAATGTTTGTGGAAGGGGGAGCAATCAAGCAGACTGCTCTGTCCTGGATGGTGTCGAGCTTCTTGAGTGTTGTTGGAGCTGCACTCATCCAGGCAAGTGGAGAGTATTCCATTACACTCCTGGCTTGTGCCTTGTAGATGGTGGACAGGCTTTGAGGGGGGGGGGGGGGGGGGGGGGGGGGGGGGGGGGGGGGGAGGAGGTAGGATTCCTAGCCGTTGACCTGCCCTGGTAGCCACAGTGTTAATGTGGCTAGTCTAGTTCAGTTTCTGATCAATGGCAACCCCCAGGATGTTGATTATCTCTCAGTCAACATTACGAAGACTACATGTGCTCATTATCACACCGCTGTTTGTCAGGGCTTGCAGTTTATAAATTGGCTGCTGTGTTTTCTACATTTCAGCAGTTATTACGCTTCAAAAATATTTAATTAACTAAAGTGCTTTGGAATGTCCCATCACCCTGAAATGCAAGTTCTGTCTTCCTGTCTTTGAGCCAAACTGACAAAGGAAAGAAGGTTAGAAAGAAAATCAAAATACTGAATTGGTAAGGGACGGTGAGAGAAAGACGAGAGAGAACCTGAGTGACAGTGTCTCTTTAATCAATTACCCAGTTTGCAATCAAGTCGCCCTGACTACTTACATCAGCTGCTCGGAGACCTATTATCATCATGTTGTACGTCCATTAGTATCGCTGCTTCCTGGGAACAGGAGATCATTTAAGCTGTTGCCGGGGCTGGAAGGAATCAGGAGCAGCAGGTGCAGTGTCTGTTTGAAGAAGCACATCAGTCAAAACCATAAAATAGCATTGACGTACAAAGAGGGTTTAATTCGTAAACGATTTAGGGGCTGAATTTCCTTTTGGGAACAAGTCAATTTTTGCATCGTATAGAGGACGGTGAAGTTGATGAGATGGATTGGGGGGGTGCGGGAGGGGGTTGTGTGGGGGTGGGGGGGGGGTGTTCATTAACATCTCTACAAGCTGCCTGTTTCTGTTCCTCCGCGACCACCCTTCACTGACCATCCCCACCATGTGCATTTGAGCTTGCCGTCATCTTTGATTCTGATCCCATCCCATAATCAACTCCATCACCAAAATTGTCCGCTTCCACCTCTGTAACTCTGCCCATCTTTTCCCCTGTGTTAGCCCGCCTGCTGTTACAAACCTCACCCATGTGACTGTTCCACTGCTCACCGCTCTCCCTCCTGAACTCATCCATAACTCTGCTGCCGTATCCTAACTCCGAGTACCAAGTTCCGTTCACCCATTACCCCTGTGCCCGCTGACCTCCAGTGCCCGTCAGCCCACCAGTGCATCAATTTAATAATCCAAATCCTTGTTTTTGAATCCATGGCTTCATCACCCCCTCCCCTCAACCTCTGAATCCTTGTCCAGTCCTATGATGGTCAGTGATCTCTGCTTCTGCAGTTCTCCTTTGCATCTCCAATTGTAACTGCGCCATGTATCAATATCAGATTACCATTGATCAGAAACAAAGCTGGAACAGCAACGCTGGTTAAAGAAGATATTGATACAATATTGAAGATATTGGGCTGGATTCACCTCAGCCCACGCCAAAATCACATTGGGCGAGGGGGCGGAGAATCAACATTCCCGACGGAATTGGGTCCGATGCGCTCCGACGATTCTCTGGGCCCCGAATATCTGCGCATCCACGAATTATGCCGCGTGGCTGGGGGGCCATTGCTGGAGGCCCTCCCAGAGACCCTCCGCTCCCGACTAGCCGAGTTCCCGACGGCGCGGAAGTAACATGGTGTGGCCGGTCGGGACTCTCTCGTGGCGGCTGCAGACTCAGTCCGCGGCTACCCTGGTGGGGGGCGGGGGTATCGGGCACTGGGGAGGGCCTTATGGGTGGCTGGGGCATTGATCAGACCGGTCCGATGCAGGGGCGCGTGGCCAATGGGGGGGGGGGGGGGGGGGATCTCCGCAGTCCGAGTCCGCCATGGCGCGGCCGCTGGAGGCCGCCGCCGCACACATGTGCGGACACGGAACTGGCAGTACGGGGGCCCGTATCTGCAACCAAAGCAGCGTGAAGCTCTCCAGGTCCCTGGTAGCCCCCGGCAAGTAAGTGAATCGACGTTGGTTTTTCTCAGGAAACTGGGGAGTTCAACGCCAGCGTTTGTACACCGGAGTGGGGACATAGCCCCATTTCGGGAGAATCCAGCCCATTATATATGTTTCTATGTATGTAAATACTGGGGCGAGAGGAGCAAGTCAGAGGCTGGGGATCCTGTGGTGAGTAACTCACCTCTTGGTTCCCCAAAGCTTGTTCTATCCTATTAGGTACAAGTCAGGAATGTAATGGAATACTCTCCACTTGCCTGGATGAGTGCAGCTCCAACAACACTCAAGAAGCTCAACATCATCCAGGACAAACCAGCCTGCTCGATTGGAAGCTCTTCCACAAACATTCACTTCCTTCTCAACTGACGCACACTAGCAGCCATGTGTACCATCTACAAGATGTACTGCAGAAACTTAGCAAGGTTCCTTAGCCAGCACTTTCCAACCCAATGACCACTACCATCTAGAAGGACAAGGGCACCAGCTACTTGGGAACAACAGCATCTGAATGTTTGCCACCCACCACCTGACTTGGAAATATATCGCCGTTCCTTCACTGTCACTGGGTCAAAATCCTGAAACTCCATCCTTAAATATGCTGCAGGTCTTCCTACACCACATGGGCTGCAGCGGTTCAAGAAAGTAGCTCACCACCACCTTCTCAAAGACGGTTAGAGAGGGGTAATAAATGGGAGAGGAAGAGATGGGTAAGATGGAGCTGGCAGATTGCTGGCATGGGTGGCGGGGGGGAGTGGTGTGGTTGACAGGGTTGGGAGTGGGAGGAGAAGGTTAATCTTACAGTGGGATGACAGCAAGAACCTTAGACTGGAGGAAACTGCCTTGAGGTGGCTGCCTCTGCCTCTCATCTCCCCTCCAACTGATGGCTTTTCTGAAGATGAGTTAATTCAGCATCATGTAAATATTTGCAATGAGGAGCCGTCCGTTGTTACAGTCAGTGCCCCTATGCTGCAATCCCCTACGGCATGTTTCTCTGGGATAGCAGCAGACTTGCACTTCCACCGGGAACCTGATCCTGCACTTCAGCAGGAAAATGAGCAACACCTGCCCTGTGGAAGTGAGGCACCTCAGACAAGCCCCATGGCCTGTTAGCTTAGATGGTTAGAGCGCGGTGTTAATGATGTCGAGAACCCGGTTGTGGTGATAATATATATACCATATTATTGTAAGCGCAGTTGCGTTGCCCGACCACTAGGGGGAGTAGCACTGGAAATGCATAGGAGTTTGTACAGGGCTCCACCCTTGGCTCCGCCCCACGGCTCCTCCCCCTGGACTGCTGTATAAAGATCGATGCCCAGAGCCAGCCGACCAGTTCATCCAGGGTTCATTGTGTTACAGGCTGGCTCTGTTGTAAGTAGATTAAAACCACTGTTCATATCTTAAAGCACTTGTCTCGTGAATTGATGGTCTCATCACCGGTTTCGGTTCCAATATTGGCCATCGGCACTAATTGATAAAGCAAAGAGTAAAGCCCTATCCTCCACATACGGTGCTTGACATGCAATACCAGGGGGGGATTGTTTGAGTACTTGGTCCCATCGGCTTTAGACAAGGTGGGCCGGATTCTCCGTTTCAGAGACTAAGTGCTGACGCTGGGGCTGAATTGCACGAGTTCTACGGCCCCAAAAGTGGCGCTGGTCCTGGAGTGATTCAGGACATTCTAATGGGCTAGCACAGGCGCCACGTGGAATGAATGTAATTCCAATGAATGCGGGCAAGTGATTCGGGTATATAAACACTCCACATCCCACACACCCTCATTCCAGCCAAGAGGATGGCACTTGGCGCACTCCCATCCTGTTGATGGGGCGGCTGGGGCCAGAGGGTACCTGGGGGGGGGGGGGGATGGCCTGGGGAGGCACCCATATATGACCCATGTCATAAGGGGACAGTCAGCGTCCCCTGCTACTCTCCCCGGTCCTGGCAGAAACTCCCTGGGCCAGCGGCACATTTGTCAGCACACTATAACAATGTTGGACACTTTTCACATCCCCCCTCTCTCTCCCTCAGCAACCACGGCACCTGTTTCCCGATTTTAAATAGCGGAAGTGAACCTCGCCGTCGGCAATTCCTCCTGGTGGAGGCGGAGCAACGTGGGGGAGCTGGATGAGGGGGGCAGGGAAATTGCCGGGTTGGGCCCGTTAATGATATGCCAATGACCTTCACTGTACAGTTTGCATGCCCATGCTGGTGTGCGGCGTGGAATGCCTTCATTCCGCTGTCGAGGCACCGGAGCATGGCATTCCGTCTGGGGTGCCAGGCGCCGGCCCCAATTTCCGGCTGACGCGCGATTCTCCGGCTTCCCAATTCCGGCATCGCTTCAAGGGAAACAGGGCAATGGGATCCATGAGAGGTGTGCATTCATTCAGCTGATTACGTGGACAAGAGACTGCTACTGTTGTGAGGTTACACCACTTTTTTCCCGGTGCAAAGGGCCCTGATAGATTATCAGGCCATTGATTCCCATATAATGTGAATAAAGAACCACCTGACCATGCACAAAAATACATCAAATAAACACATGTACACATAGACATATACACATATATTAAATATATACGCACACACATTTATGCATGCGATCACATACTATATATATTATATATATATAAATATGCACTATATATATATATATACACATCCTCATATGCACAAGCACAGAGATATGCACACACGCCATTTAGCAGTTCTCTGGTAGGAGTTACTGCAGCAAAATGTATTATTTTCCTCAGCTATTTTAGGAGATTGATTTATTTCTGGTCTAAGGCTCTAATTCTGGCTCTGAGGTAAAGCTGCTATGTACGCAGCTTCCCACCTCTCTCTCTGCCGTAGCACAGCGTTGCCTGGGATACAGAGCCATCGGGCTAATGTGACGGTTATCTGCCCAGCTGGGTGCGTGACGTGTAAAATCCGAGCCATTACATGGAGATGTGAAGCTTGGCAATTAATGTCAGTGCTCTGGAAACCGCTTCCACCCTTTTAATTGGCACTTAAGTCAGCTTTTGCTTTCCTGCTTATTCTATTCCTGGTGCCCGGCTTCACTACGTTTAATCCTCTCCGCTCTGTACCATCAGATTCAGTAACTGAGAGCACACCCAATAATGTTTATTCCCCCCCCCTATTCCCCCCCCCCCCCCCCTATTCCCCCCCCCCCCCCCCCCCCCCCCCCCCCCCCCCCCCCCCCCCCCCCCCCCTCTAATTTACCCCTCCCCTCTGCTCCTTGCTTGAATGGCTGACTCTTTGCTGGGGCAATGTCCTGTCTCCTGAGCTTCTGGGCCCCATTGATACCTCGCCCTCAGTGAATACTTGAGACTGGAGATTGGAACCATAATGCGAGCCAGCCTGCTACTGCTGTAGGAGAAGTGGGGCCAGGTACATTCTAATTATGTTAACCTTAACAAGCATTTCCTAATATAAGACACACACATTGAACTAATTCTGCACTGGAAGTCGTTTTAGGAGGTCACAGACAAGATGAGGTCACAGCCCGGTGTTGGAACAGTCATTACTCACCAACAGTTTGTGGAAAGAGATGAGTAATGTGCCGGGCTTACGGCCAGATAGTTAGAAGGCAGTGTACGAACACAACAGCTGAAGAGATATGAAGAGAGGGAGATAAAGGAGCAGAGTGGTTTGCAAAGAGCAGTATCAGCAAAAGATAGCTGGTACTGCGTAGGCCCATTTCAAGGAGATACATGGGGAATAACCCTGACGCGATAGCGTCATAGGCTAACGTGCCTATGTACCAACGGGACACAGGTAGGATGTGTTGACATAACAGGAGAATATAATTATCTCTGTAAAGTGGTACAACACAAGGCCCCCCTCCTGGGATTTAAATCAAGTCTTGATTAGGCTGCCCTGAGCAGTCAAGATGACACATGACATGCATACCAGTCACGGGGGCATGTCATGTAATGGGTTGCACCATTGATTTGATAGACAAAAGGTACTAGTCACATGCCTTGCAATTTCCTAGTCATCAAACCTTTTCAAAACCAAACAACTAGACTCACCAGAGGTTTGCACAGGCAGACTTTCCAACAGAGGCTACTGTCCTTGCAATTCACAACCGCAAAATCTCACATCGTGACCTCACTGGGGTGGATGGCCCAACCCATGGTATGGGAACCCCTGCTATAGGGGAAAGAAAGACAGAAGTTGAATAGATATAGCACCTTACATTGCTTTAGGGGCCTCCCAAAATGCTTTACAGCCAAGGAAGTACTTCTGAAGTGTCGTCACTGTTGCAAAGCAGAAAATATGGAAGCCAATTCATGTAAGCTCCCACAAGCAGCAATATGATAATCACCGGATCACCTGCTTTTGATTTAGGAATAAATATTCACCAAGGAACCAGGGAGAATGTGCCTGCACTCTTTCGAAGTAGTGTCTGTATAGAACCTTAGTTAGGCCACACTTTGGAGTATAATGTTAAATTCTGGTCGCCACACTACCAGAAGGATGTGGAGGCTTTAGAGAGGGTGCAGAAGAGATTTACCAGGATGTTGCCTGGTATGGAGGGTATTAGCTATGATGAGAGGTTGAATAAACTCGGTTTGTTCTCACTGGAATGTCGGAGGTTGAGGGGGCGACCTCATAGAGGTCTACAAAATTATGAGGGGCACAGACAGAGTGGGTAGTCAGAGACTTTTTCCCAGGATAGAGGGGTCAATTGCTAGGGGGCATAGGTTTAAGGTGCGAGGGACAAGGTTTAGAGGAGATGTATGAGACAAGTTTTTTACACAGAGGGTAGTGGGTGCCTGGAACTCGCTGCAGGGACGATAGTGACGTTTAAGGGGCATCTTGACAAGTACATGAATAGGATGGGAATAGAGGGATACGAACCCCTGAAGTGTAGAAGATTTTAGTTTAGACGGGCAGCATGGTTGGTGCAGGCTTGGAGGACCGCAGGGCCTATTCCTGTGCTGTACTTTTCTTTGTTCTTTGTCATGGGAGCTTTTACATTTACCTGAGAGGACACATGGGGACCTTGGTGTTGTACTGAAGTGCCCCGGTTTTGACTTTAAGTTCCTGAAGTGACACTTGACAAGCAAACTCCTGACTCACAGGCGCGTGTGGTCCTCATGGAGGCACAGCTTCTCTATACCTGCCTCCCACCTCTTTTCTTGCCTCACACCTTTGTTATTATTGCCCCCTTTCACTTCTACCGTGAAAAAAATCGAGAGATGAGCTAACCTCCCTGACGTGAGTGCAGAATGCTGACCCGGGGTAAAGAAAATCGACGTGTCTTTGTCTGAGGCCTCAATCCTGAATGGTGACTTGCCAGCGGGTCAATCTGGAAGGTTCTCCTCCACCAAACTCCACGTGCTTAAATCTCTTTCTTCTTTTGAAATCTGACTCGAGGGAACGGGTATGATTTGAATCCTTGTTCACGGGAGCCCTGTTGAGGAAAACAAATGAGGAGCAGGTGGGCGCACTGTGGTCTCCGCATGGTGGGTATAATTTAATTGGGATTAATCTCTGGGATGCTATGTGTTTAAAGATACTGAGGCAGCTGGAGTCACTTACTTGCCGGTGTTCAATGGTCAACAATTTAAGACGTCCAACAGAGTTTGATTTCACTGCCAGAGACAAATAGGAGATTTCTTTTTAAACTCAATTTGTTTTCATGACCTGGTGTACGCAGTTTGAAAGGAGGTTTGAAGCAGATCGAAAGGAAGAAAATCCGCAGGTGTATGGGGATTGACTGGAAAACTCTTTCAGAGTTTCAAAGAGCTGAGACAAGCACAAGAGGTCAAATGGCTTCCTTACGCAAACTTTATCAGCTGGGGTATTGAGTACAAGAGTTGGGAAATCATGTTACAGCTGTATAAAACTTGGGTTCGGCCGCATTTGGAGTATTGCATACAGTTCTAGTCAGCACATTGTCAGAAGGATGTGGAAGGTTTGGAGAGAGTGCAAATAAGGTTCAGCAGGATGTTGCCTGGTCTCGAGGGTGTTGGCTGTGAGGAGAAGTTGAATAAACTAGGATTGTTTTCACTGGAAAGACGGAGGCTGAGGGGTGACCAGATAAAGGTCTGCAAACTTATGAGAGGCATAGAAAGGGTGGATAATTAGAGGTTTTTTCCAAGGGTGGAAGTGTGAATTACAAAGGGGCACAGGTTTAAGGTGAGAGGGGGAAAGTTTAAGGGAGATGTGCGGGGTAAGTTTTTCACAGAGTGGTGGGTGCCTGGAACGCGCTGCCAGAGGATGTGGTGGAAGCGGGCGCATCAACATTTAAGAGGGATCTGGATGGGTACATGATTAGGGAGGAAATAGAGGGATACAGACACAGACCTAGTAAGAGCAGAAGGTTTTGTTTTAGTTAGGGTACCATGATTGGCACAGACTTGGAGGGCCGAAGGGCCTGTTCCGGTGCTGTACTTTTCTTTGTTCTTTATTTGTTCTTTTTATCATCTAAACTGTGCGGATAAATGAGGCTTATTAGGGACACTGGGCGCGATTCTCCCAAAACGGGAGAAATCGTAAAGCTGCCGTAAAACCCGGGCGGGTTTTACGGCAGCGCGCCCCTTCCCGACCGGCGACCGATTCTGGTCCCCGGTCGGGGCTAGCAGCCCGACGCCGTAGGCTCCGGCAAGACGGGTTTAACGAAAATCGTTAAGCCCGCTTGCCGGAGTTAGCGCCGGCTGACGCGTCAGATGACGTCAGCCGCGCATGCGCAGTTTGGAAGACTCCAACCCGCGCATGCGCGGGTGACGTCATCGTGTTTTTGCGCGAAACCCGCGCATGCGCGGGCCGGGTTGCCCCTCAGCTGCCCCGCGAATGGATACTGCGGGGCGGCGGAAGGACAAGTAGTGCGCGGGCATCGGGCCCGCTGCCCGCGATCGGTGCCCACCGATCGCGGGCCCATGGCACCCTTGGCACGGCCGTGGTACGGCCGTGCCAATCGGTGCCATGGTTATTAATAGCGAGTTTGTGACGCCGTTTTTACGAACGGCAAGACCAGGTGTGTTTGCCGTTCGTAAAAACGGCGGAAAGGGCTGGGACTTCGGCCCATCTAACAGCTGAGAATCGCTGCCGGCCGTAAAAAAACGGCGGCAGCGATTCGGGTCGGGGCTTCGGCGGGGAGGGGGGAGAATAGCGGGAGGGCGGGAAAAATGTCGGGGAGGCCCTCCCGCTATTCTCCCACCCGTCGTGGGGGGCGGAGAATTTCGCCCACTGAATGCGCTTTTACACACAACATATTGTGGAAATCTGGAACTCTCACTCCGCCCCCCAAAAGGCTGTGTGGATACCAGGTTAATTTAAATTCTTTATACTCTCCTTCATTGACAGAGGTGTAGAATACAAAAGTAGGAATATAATGATGGAAATGTATAAAACACTGGTGAGGCCACAATTGGAATACTGTGTGCAGTTCTGGTCGCCACGTTACAGCAATTATGTAATTGCACTACAGAGAGTGCAGAGAAGATTTACTAGAATGTTGCCAGGGCAGGAGAATTGTAGCTACAAGGAGAGATTGGATAGGTTGGGGTTGTTTTCGTTGGAACAGAGAAGGCTGAGGGGTGACATGATTGAGGTGTACAAAATTGTGAGGGGTGGAGACAGAGTACACGGGAGGAAGCTTTACCACATTAACCCTGACCAACTTTTACAGATGCACCATAGAAAGCATCCTATCGGGCTGCATCACAGCCTGGTACGGCAACTGCTCGGCCCAGGACCGCAAGGAACGTCAGAGAGTCGTGAATACCGCCCAGTCCATCACACGAACCGACCTCCCATCCATGGACTCCATCTACACCTCCCGCTGCCTGGGGAAAGCGGGCAGCATAATCAAAGATCCCTCCCACCCGGCTTACTCACTTTTCCAACTTCTTCCATTGGGCAGGAGATACAGAAGTCTGAGGACACGCACGGACATACTCAAAAGCTTCTTCCCCACTGTCACCAGACTCCTAAATGACCCTCTTATTGACTGACCTCATTAACACTACACCCTGTATGCTTCATCCGATGCCAATGCTTATGTAGTTACATTGTATATCTTGTGTTGCCCTATTATGTATTTTCTTGTATTTTCTTGAATTTTGTTAAATTCCCTTTTCTTCCCATGTACAGAATGATCTGTTGAGCTGCTCGCAGAAAAATACTTTTCACTGTACCTCGGTACACGTGACAATAAACAAATCCAATCCAATCCAATGCTGTTTCCCTTGGCCGAGAGTTCAGAAACCTGGAGCCATCAGTTCAAGCTAAGTTGTATAAGGATTAGAGGGGACATGAGGAAAAGGTTTTTCCAGAAGGAGGCCATTCGACCCATTGAGTCTGTACCTACTCTCTGAAAGAGCACTCCACCTAGGCCTCCTGCCCCGCCTAATTCCCGCAATCACGTGCTTAGATCATGGCCAACCCTCCTAACCTGCACAACTTTGGACTTGTGGCAAGAAACCGGAGCACCCGGAGGAAATCCATGCAGACACGGGGAGGAAAGTGCAAACTCCTCACAGACAGTGGTCCAAGCCGTTAATCGAACCTGGGACTCTGGCGCTGTGAAGCAACAGTGCTAACCACTTTGCCACCGTGCCGTGTCACCCTTGAGGTTGAGGGGAGAGATATGAGATGAACAAAAGCAAATCAGTAGGACAAAAATGAAAAGTTAAAACGATTAGTTAGAAAAGCATAAAATGCATTAAAATAAGAAATTGAAAGGTTTAGTGAAAGGAAACTGACAGCCAGCAATAAAAATTACTTATGTATTAGTATGGACTAGTTTGCTTTGCTACTTTAACATTGTAGATTAAAGCCTCATTTCAGGTCCTCATCACATTCGGATCACAGGGTGGCACAGTAGCACAGTGGTTAGCACTGTTGCTCCACAGCGCCAGGGACCCGGGTTCGATCCCAGCTTGGGTCACTGTCTGTGCGGAGTCTGCACGTTCTCCCCTGCGTCTGCGTAGGTTTCCTCCGGGTGCTCCGGTTTCCTCCCACAAGTCCCGAAAGACATGCTGTGAGGTGAATTGAACATTCTGAATTCTCCCTCTGTGTACCTGAACAGGGGCTGGAATGTGGCGACTAGGGGCTTTTCACAGTAACTTCATTACAGTGTTAATGTAAGCCTACTTGTGACGCTAATAAAGATTATTATTATGATCCAGGCTCGGATTGCAGGGCAGGAATGGGAGCGTGCTGCATTGTCAGAGGTACCATCGTTTGGAGGAGACAGTAAACCGATGCTCTGTGTGTGTGGTCAGGTGGATTTGACAGATCCTGGGGGGGGGGCGGGGGCATAAAATTCCCCCTCCCCCCCCCTTGTGCCATGATGTAAATTCGGGCAGTCTATACTGCTCCATCGGCCACCCTCCGGGCACCAAACATCCCATGACTCTATATTCATACGATGAAGGGGAGACGGTTGATGTGGTATATTTGGGCTTTCAGAACACTATTGACAAAGTCCCACATAAACGATTAGCATGTGAAATTAAAGCTCATGGGATTGGGGGCAGTGTATCGAGATGGATAAAAAACAGATTGGTAGACAAGAACCAAACAGTATGAATAAATGGGTCTTTTTCCAAATGGCAAGTAGTGACTAGTGGGGTAGTGCAGGGATCGGTGCTGGGACCTCAAATATTCACAATATATATTAATGATGTAGATGAGGGAACAAAATGTAATATCTCAAAATTTACAGATGACACCAAGTTGGGTGGGAGGATGAGCTGTGGGGAAGATGCAGAGATCCTTCAGTGTGATTTGGTCAAGCTGAGTGAGTGGGTAAATGAATGGCAGATGCAGTATAATTTGGATAAATGTGAGTTTATCCAGTTTAGTAGCAAAAACGGAAAGGCAGATTATTATCTGAACGGCCATAAATTAGGAGAGGGGAATGTGCAATGAGACCTGGGTGTCCTTGTACAGCAGTCACTAAAGGTAAGCATGCAGGTGCAGCAAGGGGTAAAGAAGGCAAATGGTATGCTGGCCTTCATTGCTAGAGAATTTGAGTACAGTAGTAGGGATGTCTTGCTGCAATTATACAGGCCTTGGTGAGGCCACAGCTGGAAAATCGTGCGGAGTTTCTTTTCCTTATCCGAGGAAGGATGTTCTTGCTGGAAGGAGTGCAGCGAAGGTTTACCAGACTGATTCATGGGATGGCAGGACTGATTAATGAGAAATTGAATCAGTTAGTGTTGTGTTCGCTGGCGTTCAGAAGAATGAGGGGGGGATCTCATAGAAATCTATAAAATTCTAGCGAGGGTAGATGCAGGAAGGACATTGCTGATGGTGGGAGTGTCCAGAACCACAGGTCACAGTCTGAGGATATGGGGTAGACCATGTAGGACAGAGATGAGAAGAAATGTCTTCACTCAGAGAGTGGTGAGCCTGTGGGAACTCGTTACCACAGGAAGTAGTTGAGACCAAAACATTGTATGGTTTCTCAAAACAGTATTTATCCCTCAATCAATAATAATAATCTTTATTGTCACAAGTAGGCTTACATTAATACTGCAATGAAGTTGCTGTGAAAAGCCCCTAGTCTCCATGTTCCAGCGCCTGTTCGGAGTACACAGAGGGAGAATTCGGAACGTCCAAATTCACCTAACAAGCAACATCTAAAAACAGTTCATCCGGTGATTAACATATTGTTATTTGTGGGATCCTGCTGTGCACAACTGGACAGCATACAGCAAATGACGGATCTAAATGACTGCACAACCAGCGGATCAGTCCTGCCAAATCCACTTTTGAATGGTGGTGGACAATTAAACGACTCTTTAAAGGCCCCAAAATGAGCTGCCACTCCTGAAATACACGCCCACCAAGGTCGAAAGGTTCATTACAGTAAATAAAAACTTTACAAAGGACTGAAATAAATTCATCTGTGGCGTTTGCACATGGCTAGTCAACCCTCCTGCATTGTCTCCGGCGTAAATACTTTACTTTTGGTGAAGCAAATATACTGGTGTTTGGGCGGCACGGTAGCACAGTGGATAGCACTGTTGCTTCACATCACCAGGGGCTGGGATTCGATTCCCTGCTTGGGTCACCGTCTGTGCGGCGTCTGCACGTTCTCCCCGTGTCTGTGTGGGTTTCCTCCGGGTGCTCCGCGATGTGCTGTTAGGTAATTTGGACATTCTGAATTCTCCCTCAGTGTACCCGAACAGGCGCCGGAATGTGGCGACTAGTGAAGTTTCACAGTAACATCACTGCAGAATTAATGTAAGCCTACTTGTGTCAAAAAAGATTATTATTAGACCGTTTGACCATAGAACAAAGAACAAAGAAAAATTACAGCACAAGAACAGGCCCTTCGGCCCTCCAAGCCTGTGCTGATCCAAATCCTCTATCTAGCACTGTCGCCTATTTTCTAAGGCTCTGTATCTCTCTGTTCCCCGCCCATTCATGTATCTGTCTAGATACATCTTAAATGATGCTATCGTGCCCGCCTCTACCACCTCCGCCGGCAATGCATTCCAGGCACCCACCACCGTCTGCGTAAAGAACTTTCCACGCATATCTCCCTTAAACTTTTCCCCTCTCACCTTGAACTTCTGACCCCTAGTAGTTGAGTCCCCCACTCTGGGAAAAAGCTTCTTGCTATCCACCCTGTCTATACCTCTCATGATTTTGTAGACCTCAATGAGGTCCCCCCTCAACCTCCGTCTTTCTAAAGAAAATAATCCTAATCTACTCAACCTCTCTTCGTAGCATACCCTCCATACCAGGCAACATCCTGGTGAACCTCCTCTGCACCTTCTCCAAAGCATCCACATCCTTTTGGTAATGTGGCGACCAGAACTGTACACAGTATTCCAAATGTGGCCGAACCAAAGCCTTATACAACTGTAACATGACCTGACAACTCTTGTACTCAATACCCCTTCCGATGATGGAAAGCATGCTGTATGCCTTCTTGCAGCGCCGGCCCTAGGGTTGCTGGCGCCCCGGGCAAGCTGAACTTCGGCGCCCTTGGGGGGGGGGGGCGAGGAGGGGGGGGCCGGGCCGAGGAGGGGGGGGGGCGAGGAGGGGCGGGGGGTGGACCCGAGGGCGGGGCGGGGCGGGGGGGCGGACCCGAGGGGGGGGGCGGACCCGAAGGGGGGGCTGGGGGGGCGGACCCGAGGGCGGGGCGGGGGGGCGGACCCAAGGGCGGGGTGGGGGGCGGACCCGAGGGCGGGGCGGGGGGGGGCGGACCCGAGGGCGGGGGCGGACCCGAGGAGGGGGCGGGGGGGACCGAGGGGGGGGGGCGGGGGGAGCGGACCGGTCGGGGGGAGCGGACCGAGCGGGGGGGCGGGGCCGCCCTGGGGGAGGGCGGCCACCGCGCATGCGCTGGTTGGCACCGGCCCAACTGCGCATGCGCGGGACCCGGGTCTGGCGCCCCCTAGCACATGGCGCCCCGGGCGACTGCCCGAGTTGCCGGTGCCTTGAGCCGGCCCTGCCTTCTTGACCGCTCTATCGACCTGCGCAGCCACCTTCAGGGTACAATGGACCTGAACACCCAGATCTCTCTGTACATCAATTTTCCCCAGAGCTTTACCATTTACCGTATAGTTCGCTCTTGAATTGGATCTTCCAAAATGCATCACCTCGCATTTGCCTGGATTGAACTCCATCTGCCATTTCTCTGCCCAACTCTCCAATCTATCTATATTCTGCTGTATTCTTGACAGTCCCTTCACTATCTGCTACTACACCAATTTTAGTATCATCTGCAAACTTGCAAATCAGACCCCCTATACCTTCGTCAAGATCATTTATGTATATCACAAACAACAGTGGTCCGAGCACGGATCCCTGTGGAACACCACTAGTCACCTTTCTCCATTTTGAGAAACTCCCTTCCACTACTACTCTCTGTCTCCTGTTGCCCAGCCAGTTCTTTATCCATCTAACTCAGAGGGGTTCTCAACCTATTTTAACCCATAGACCCCTTTTCCTCTTAATTTTTTTTTTGGACCCCCATAGCCATTCCACAGAAAAAAAAGCTTCTTATATACGTGGTAAACTAATCCTAAAGTCCATCTACCTTACCGTGAGGGTTGGAAACGGATTACCGGTATTTTCGTACGTTGCCAAACTTATTCTAATATGAAAAGTAATGAAAAAAACTTTTTACTGACTAAATTGAATTAAATTACTCTAAAAATAACCAATTCATATCAAATATACACAGTTTCTAGTGATTACTGTGTTAAATTATTCATTAAACTTGTCAAGGAGAAACGCGGCATAAGCGTCAGGTCAACCGTGGGTATTTAATAAGCTGCTTCTGTCATTAAAGGTCCTCCGGGCTGTTCCTAGGGGACAATAGCCCGGGCAATCTTCAACAACAACTGTCATTAAAGCACAATAAACCCATTTGTCATCAACCGGTATGGATTTTTTTTTCTCAGAATACAGTACCACAAAAATAAACACAGCAAATGCACCTTTTTGGTCCTGAGCCCCTTCAGCCCTCAAGGTAAATTAGATAGATTATAATCTCTCTTTGACCTTTGTCAGTGCGAGAGAGCGAGAGAGAGAAAGGTGAATATTCAGCATGAAAACAAACATTTTTTTCTTCTACTTGATTCTCAGTAATAACAATTGTTCTGAAGTAGAATTGCTCTATGGACCACTAAAATATCACCGTGGACCCCCAATTCGGTATTTTTTTTGTGTGGACCCCCAGTAATGTTACATGGACCCCCAGGGTCCATGTGGACCCCGGTTGAGAACCACTGATCTAACTAGTACACCCTGGACCCCATGAGACTTCACTTTCTCCATCAGCCTACCATGGGGAACATTATCAAATGCCTTACTGAAGTCCATGTATATGACATCTACAGCCCTTCCCTCATCAATCAACTTTGTCACTTCCTCAAAGAATTCTATTAAGTTGGTAAGACATGACCTTCCCTGCACAAAACCATGTTGCCTATCACTTATAAGCCTATTTGCTTCCAAATGGGAATAGATCCTATCCCTCAGTATCTTCTCCAGCAGCTTCCATACCACTGACATCAGGCTTACCAGTCTATAATTATCTGAATTATCCTTGCTACCTTTCTTAAACAAGGGGACAACATTAGCTATTCTCAGGTCCTCCGGTATCTCACCCGTGTTCCAGGATACTGCAAAGATATCTGTTAAGGCCCCAGCTATTTCCTCTCTCACTTCCCTCAGTAACCTGGGATAGATCCCATCCGGACCTGGGAACTTGTCCACCTTAATGTCTTTTAGAATACCCAACACATCCTCCCTCCTTATGCTGACTTGACCTAGAGTAATCAACCATCTATCCCTAACCTCAACATCCGTCATGTCCCTCTCCTCGGTGAATACCGATGCAAAGTACTCATTAAGAATCTCACCCATTTTCTCTGACTCCCCGTGTAACTTTCCTCCTTTGTCCTTGAGTGGGCCAACCCTTTCTCTAGTTACCCTCTTGCTCCTTGTACATCAATAAAAGGCTTTGGGATTTTCCTTAACCCTGTTTGCTAAAGGTATTTCATGACCCCTTTTAGCCCTCTTGATTCCTCGTTTCAGATTGGTCCTACATTCCTGATATTCTTCCAAAGCTTCGTCTGTCTTCAGTCGCCTAGACCTTATGTATGCTTCCTTTTTCCTCTTAGCTAGTGTCACAATTTCACCTGTCATCCATGGTTCCCTAATCTTGCCATTTCCATCCCTCATTTTCACAGAGACATGTCTGTCCTGCACTCTGATCAACCTCTCTTTAAAAGCCTCCCACATACCAAATGTGGATTTACCTTCAAACAGCTGCTCCCAATCCACATTCTCCAGCTCCTGCCGAATTTTGGTATAGTTGGAATTCCCCCAATTTAGCACTCTTCCTTTAGGACCACTCTCATCTTTGTCCATGAATATTCTAAAACTTACAGAATTGTGATCACTATTCCCAAAGTAATCTTCAACTGAAACTTCAACTACCTGGCCGGGCTCATTCCCAACACCAGGTCCAGTATGGCCCCTTCCCGAGTTGGACTATTTACATACTGCTCTAGAAAACCCTCCTGGATGCTCCTTACAAATTCTGCTCCATCTAGATCTCTGACACTAAGTGTATCCCAGTCAATGTTGGTAAAATTAAAATCTCCTATCAGCACCACCCTGTTGCTCCTACATCTTTCCATAATCTGTTTACATATTTGTACCTCTATCTCACGCTCACTGTTGGGAGGTCTGTAGTACAGCCCCAACATTGTTTCCGCACCCTTCCTATTTCTGAGCTCTGCCCATATCGCCTTACTGCTCGAGTCCTCCATTGTGCCCTCCTTCAGCACAGCTGTGATACCTCTCTGACCAGTAATGCAACTCCTCCACCCCTTTTACCTCCCTCTCTATCCCGCCTGAAGCATCGATATCCTGGGATATTTAGTTGCCAATCATGCCCTTCCCTCAAGCAAGTCTCAGTAATAGTAATAACATTCTACTCCCAGGTACTAATCCAAGACCTAACTTCATCTCCCTTACTTACTACACTTCTTGCATTAAAACAAATGCACCTCAGACCACCAAATGCACCAGTTCCTTTGCATTTATCATCTGCTCCCTGCCTACTCTTCCCCTTAGTCACGCTGACTCCATGATCTAGTTCCTTACAGGCTTTAGTTACTACCTCCTTACTGTCCACTAACCTCCTCATTTGGTTCCCATCCCCTCTGCCACATTAGTTTAAACCTTCCCCAACAGCGTTAGCAAAAGCACCCCCAAGGACATTGGTTCCAGTCCGGCCCAGGTGTAGACCGTCCAATTTGTAGGAGTCCCACCTCCCCCAGAACCGTCCCAATGTCCCAAAAATCTGAACCCCTCCCTCCTGTACCATCTCTCAAGCCACGTATTCATCCTGCCTATTCTTTCATTTCTACTCTGACGACCACGTGACACTGGTAGCAATCCTGAGATTACCACCTCTCAAGTCCGACTTTTTAACTTGGCTCCTAACTCCCTAAATTCTGCTTGTAGGACCTCATCCCATTTTTTACCTATATCATTGGTGCCTATATGCACCACGACAACTGGCTGTTCACCCTCCCCCTTCAGAATGTCCTGCAGCCGATCTGAGACATCCCTGACCCGTGCACCTGGGGGGGCAACATACCATTCGGGAGTCTTGTTTTCGACCACAGAAATGCCTGTCTACTCCCCTTACAATTGAATCCCCTATGACTATGGCCCTTCCATTCTTTTTCCCTCCCTTCTGTCCAGCAGAGCTAGCCACGGTGCCATGAGCCTGGCTACTACTGCCTTCCCCTGGTGAGCCATCTCCCCCAACAGTATCCCAAACGGTATACCTGTTTTGGAGGGAGATGACCGCAGGGGACATCTGCACTGCCTTCCTGCTCTTTCTCTGCCTTTTGGTCACCCATTCCCTGTCTCCCTCACCAATCCTAATCTGCGGTGTGACCAACTCACTGAACGTGCTATCCGCAACCTCCTCAGCATCGCGGATGCTCCAAAGTGAGTCAGCTCCAGAGCCGTCATGCGGCCTAACAAAAGCTGTAGCTGGACACACTTCCCGCACGTGAAGGAGCCAGGGGCATCGGCCGCGTCACTGAGCTCCCACATTGAGGAAGAGGAGCAGAACACGGGTTGGGTCTGGCTGGTTCTCTAGTCTGAGGTCTGTTCGGGTGCGAGCATTGCCGGCAAGGTCATCATTTATCGCCTATCCCTAACAGCTGTTCAGTGGGCCATGGTCAGCCACCAGTAAGTGAGCAGATCAGAGTAAATCACATTGTGTCGGGTCTGGAGTCACGTGTCGGCCAGACCACGTAAGAGTGGCAGATTTCCCTCTCCCAAAAGCGATGGGTCTTTCTAATTGCTGTCCGTGACGATGAGCAATTCATTCCAAATGTATGAATTAATTGAATTTAAATCTTTCCGGCGACTGTGATGGAGATTTGAACTCATGTCTCCAGAAGTCCAGGAACTTTACCGTAGCACAGTAAGTCGACTTTGATGTTTACCTTAGTCTGGAACTGAGTTGAATGCTTAACTTCTCTGTGTCAGGGTTTGGTGTTTACTCAGTCTGTGCCTGTGTTTGGGAGACTCTCCAGTATGGTGTCTGATTGCTTGTGAGCTGCTTATTTGGTCCCAGTGCTACACCAAGTCTGGCTTCATGGTGTAGAGAGTTTGGCTTTGTGGTTCCAGGGTACTGGTAAGACAATTATTTTGGTGACTGTGTAAATTTGTTTCTGTTTTAGTCCAGAAGCATTTGTCTGAGGGATTAACTGTAGGAAGGCTACATTTTGGACACTCTTGAAATTGGACTTCATGAAGCAAGCCTCTGGGCCAGTTGGAAATTTCACTCAAAGTACTGTGATAAATTGCACAGCACTGCCACCTGTAGGTTTGGTTGTGTAACTGTCCTGCTATACTTGAGACGGAGATCGATCGATTTTTGGTTACTAAGGAAATTAAGGGGATACCGCCAGGCAGAGTTGAGCCAGAAAGCAGCCACGAATGGCGGAGCAGGCTCACAGGGCCGAATGGCCTGTCCCTGCTCTTGTTTCTTCTGTTTCTATGTAACTTTTGTAACCTCCTGTCCGAGAGTGCCACCTGGTGGCCCTTTCTGAAGTTGGCAGTTGTCAAGCTCACAGGGGTAAAGTTTGGGAGGCAGTTGGACCATTTCAGTGGAAGAGGTGATGATACAATTTAATATTACAGAAAAGGACAGAAAATACTGGAAATACTCAGCAGGTCTGGCAACTGTGACAGGTCCTCGACCTGAAACGTTAAACTCTGGGCGCGATCAATCGGCCTCATCGCGCCTGATTCGGGACTTGGTTTAATTTCCGCTAATATCGCGTCCTCTGGGCCGGATTCTCTGATCCTGAGGCTAAGTGTTGACGCCGTCGTAAATGCCGTCGCTTTTCTCAACGGCGTTAACATGGCCTCAAGAGCAGAAATTCTGACCCCTACAGGGGGGCCCTACAGCACCGGACCCACGTGCTCCAGCTGCCGATCCCGTCGTCAGATGGGCCAACGCGTGCATGCGCAGTGGGACCGGTGCGATTGCCGTGCATGCGCGGTGGCTCACTTCTCCGCGCCGGCCCCAACGCAACATGGCGGTGGGCTACAGGGGCCGGCACGGAACAAAAGAGGTCCCCAGCCTGAGAGACCGGCCCGCCGATCGGTCGACCCCGATCGCGGGCCAGGCCACAGCGGAGGGTCCAGACCCCCCCCCCCCCCCCACCCCCCACCCCCCACCAGGCCACCCCCAGATGCATCCACGCTGAGGTCCCGCCGGGTAAGAGCAGGTGTGGAAGGCCCCGGCGGGCCTCGGTTTTTCCAGCGTGGCCGCTCGGCCTAACTCGGCCGAGAATCCCCGGGGGGGGGGGGGCTCCGTAGAGCGGCCCCCGGCTGGTGCCACGCCAGCCCCAATGCCGCTGATTCTCTGCACTCCGGAGAATCGGCGGACCGGCGTCGGGGTGGCATGGCACGATTCACACTGGTGCCGGTGATTCTCCAACCAGGCCCCGGGGTGAGAGAATCGCGTCCTCTGTCTCTCAGTCCGCTGATGCTGCCTTTTTTCTGAGTATACCCAGTACTTTCTGTTCTCATTTCAGTTTTCCAAAATCTGCAGTACGTCACGCCGATTACAGTTAATAAGGTAGAATTGAAGCCAAAGTAAAAAAATCCTTAGTTAAAAAATTGAACCGTTTTCAAGAACTTCAAACTGTTTGTGTTGTTGGTATTGATTTTCTTTGCAATGTTTTCATTGCAACCATAGGAGTCCTGGTGGGGAGTGATAGCAATCCTGCTGCTGGACCAGAAGCTCTGGATTTGAGTCCAATTGAGTGTTCAATGCAGTTTAACGGTCTGATAATCAGCGCAGGAATCCTTCCCCCACTATTCCTCAAAGGGTAAAAACAGTATCGGTGCAAAAACTCGCTTAAAATAAATTACAAACTTATCATAGAATCATGGAACTTACAATGCAGAAGGAGGCCATTCAGCCCATCAATTCTGTACCAGCCCTTGGAAAGAGCACCCCACTTAAGCCCACACTTGTGACGTATTCCCGTGACCCCATCTAACCTTTTTGGACACTAAGGGTAATTTATCATGGCCAATCCACCTAACCTGCACATCTTTGGACTTGTGGGAGGAAACCGGAGCACCCGGAAGAAACCCACGCACACACAGGGAGGATGTGCAGACTCCGCACAGACCCAGCGGGGAATCGAACCTGGGACCTTGTAGCTGTGAATCAACTGTGCCAACCACTGTGCTATTGTGCTGCCCACATATATGAACTTGACAGGCTGAGAAAGGCCAATTGGTCTATTGAGTCTGGGTTTGGGTTTAGTGTTCATGCATCTAGGTCGAGTGTTCCACCCACAAACCCACCTGTCCATCTTCAGTCAAGTAATCTGCAAATAACAGGGGGAAATTGAACAAGGCAAACCAGGAGCTGGAATTTGCAAAATTCCTCTTTGACCTGTAAGGACAGTCATTTTGAAACTCAGGGTCGCGACCCACGGGTGGGTCGTGGGCAGCTGTCAGGAGAGTCGCAGAGCGATCCTTCGCCGCCTACCCGATCGCGGGAAGAAGTTCCAACGGCCATGGCTGGCATTTTTAAAATGCCGGCCACGACCGGCTTTCAAGTATCCCACGCAAGTGTGCCCTCTCGGCTTGATGTAGCGGTGCGCAGGCCCGGAGACCAGCGGGGCAGGCTGCCTCCTCCAGACACCCGTGCGCTGTCCCAGGAACATATTTAAAAAAAATATCAATGGGGTCTTCCCATCAGAAGCGGCGGCAGAGATGAGGTCACGTGCCCAATACACTAATGTCACGTGCTCGGGATGTGAAATTACTGAGGAGAGCTTCCTCCATTTTGTAGCTGCCAGCAAGCAAGCAAAAGGACTGTGTGAAGAACTGAAGATGGATTTTTATGGACTAAGGAAGAGAGGGGCAGAGATACAAACAGACCAGGATATCACTACTGAATCTGCTGGAGAGAGAGCTTCACATGAGAATCCACGGCAGGACAAAGCAGTGCTGGTGTGAGCTCCAGGACCTCTGATGAACAACCCATACAGAAATGTAACATTGAATGATGAAGCCAGTGAGATTGTGAGGATCAAGCAGGCTCATCTCTCACATTAAAGATAAGCAAACATGGTGTGTCACGAAGGTCAGGCAAAGTTAGGACGTCATGGTTCGTGAAGGACGGCCAGTGTGGGTCGTGGGGACCCCTGAAAAAAAGTTTGAATAACACTGTGTTAAGATACCGAACCAGACCCCAAATTCTGAGAGTTGCATTGAGTGAGAGAAAGCAATTGGTGAGTGAGACTATTGCAAGTTACATTCTCGAATTAAAGAAACTCTCTCGTTACTTCTGGGCAATGCACAAACTTAGAAATCAACCTTAGAGGCAGGTTCGTAGAGGCATAAAGTACTATAAAATCCTGGCTAAGCTTTTGGGCAAATATATTGACAGGATAGGAGACCTGTATTTCATAGAATTTACAGTGCAGAAGGAGGCCATTCAGCCCATCGAGTCTGCTCCGGCTCTTGGAAAGAGCTCCCTACCGAAGGTCAACAACTCCACTCTATCCCCATAACCCAGTAACCCCATAACCCAGTAACCCCACCCAACACTAAGGGTAATTTTGGACACTAAGGGCAATTTTTCATTGACCAATCCACCTAACCTGCACATCTTTGGACTGTGGGAGGAAACCGGAGCACCCGGAGGAAACCCACGCACACACGGGGAGGATGTGCAGACTCCGCACAGACAGTGACCCAAGCCGGAATTGAACCTGGGACCCTGGAGCTGTGAAGCGATTGTGCTATCCACAATGCCCGTGCTGCGTATTGAGCCCACTGCCATGGAAATGACAGAAAGAGATAGTTACAAGTTGCTAGGGAGGCCTTGAGTCTGCACGGGAGGTCCACTGGATTTCAATGAGATCCAGGCCATGTCAACCAACTTCAAAGTTTCAGAGTCAGAAGTTTAGATTCTACCATTACCATAGTAACCACCAACAGTTTAAATGCTCTCATTTCCAGTCAGTGAGAAAGTTGGTCACATCGAGATGGCAAGCAGGAATAATATTCCAGATCCTGGTGAAGCTCCGGGCTACAGCCAGGCATCAGTTTGAGGTTGGCGTCAAATTCACATTTGATAAATGTGGGAGCAGAAGGTGTTGTTATCGAGCAGGAAGATCAAGAGCAAGGAAAACAGCACAAGTAAGATGACAGTAAGAGGGGTGAAGATAAGATTCCATTGCCCACAGTAAAAATGTAAGTCGGAGATTCAAAGCTTCCTTTCTTTGCTGCAAGCGTGTCTGCAATCTCAGGAGAGTACAAGCATTTTGCACAACTGGTAAGAAACTCACTAGTTAGGTCCCTGGTCAACCACATTGCTGTGGGTCTGGAGTCACATGTAGGCCAGACCAGGTAAGGATGGCAGATTTCCTCCCCTGGAGGACAGTAGTGAACAAGATGGGTTTTTAACGACAATCAACAATGGTTTCATGGTCATCATTAGACTTTTAATTCCAGCTTTTTATTGAATTCCAATTCCACCATCTACAGTGGGTCTCGAACCCAGGTCCTCAGAGGATTACCCTGGGCTTCGGGTTTACTCGTCCAATGACAATACCACTATGCCACCACCTCCCTTGCTTTGCTTAAACCTGATGTCACTAGTAAATGAAAAGGAAAGCAAGACAAAGTGAAGATGAGCCATGGTACACAAGGCATAAAACCGAGAGAGTTTAGTGTTCGTCAGAAGGTCATGGTGAAAAACCATGATAAGGTGAGAGGGAGGAGTTTATGATTGAAGTTGGAAGTATACTAGGTGCAATCATATATCTAGTGCATAATGGCGAGATACGTAGAAACATAGATAGAAAATAGGAGCAGGCGGAGGCCATTTGGCCCTTCGAATCTTCTCCGCTATTCATTATGATCATCAAGGGCAGCACGGTAGCACAAGTGGTTGGCACTGTGGCTTCACAGCGCCAGGGTCCCAGGTTCAATTCCCCGCTGGGTCACTGTCTGTGTGGAGTCTGCACGTTCTCCCCGTGTCTGTGTGGGTTTCCTCCGGCTGCTCCGGTTTCCTCCCACAGTCCAAAGACGTGCAGGTTAGGTGGATTGGCCATGATAAATTGCCCTTAGTGTCCATAAAGGTTAGGAGTTATTGGGTTACGGGGATAGGGTGGAAGTGAGGGCTTAATGTGGGTCGGTGGAGACTCGATGGGCCGAATGGCCTCCTTCTGCACTGCATGTTCTATGTTCTAAAACCTGATAACACCTCCCCCCCCCCCCCCATGCCCCTTGACCCCTTTAGCCCCAAGAGCTATATTTAACTCCTCGAAATTACACAACATTTTGGCCTGAACTACTTTCTGAGGAAGTGACATCCGTAGATTCACCACTCTCTGGGTGAAGACATTTCTCCTCACTTCAGTCCTAAAATGTTTACCTCTTAGCCACAAACCATGACCCCTAGTTCTGGACTCCCCCACCATTTGGAATATTCTTTCTGAATGTCCTCTCGGAGCAACCTTGCTTCCCTTCACCAGAAAAGTACCTGGTCAGCAATATTCCCTTCCTCTTATCCCTTGAATAATTATGTTCCTAAGTTACCACAGGGATGCCCTTTAATTCCAAATAAGACTGCTATGTGGTACTTTTCTATTGGATTGGATTGGATTTGTTTATTATCACGTGTACCGAGGTAGAGTGAAAAGTATTTTTCTGCGGGCAGCTCAACAGATCATTCAGTACATGAAAAGAAAAGGAAATAAAAGAAAATACATAATAGGGCAACACAAGATATACAATGTAACTACATAACACCAGTATCGGGTGAAGCATACAGGGTGTAGTGATAATGAGGTTAGTCCATAAGAGGGTCATTTAGGAGTCTGGTAACAGCGGGGAAGAAGCTGTTTTTGAGTTTGTGCGTGTTCTCAGACTCTTGTATCTCCTGCCCGATGGAAGAAGTTGGAAAAGTGAGTAAGCCGGGTGGGAGGGGTCTTTGATTATGCTGCCCACTTTCCCCAGGCAGCTGGAAGTGTAGACAGAGTCAATGGATGGGAGGCAGGTTCGTGTGATGGACTGGGCTCTGTTCACGACTCTCTGAAGTTTCTTGCGGTCCTGGGCCGAGCAGTTGCCATACCAGGCTGTGATGCAGCCTGATAGGATGCGTTCTATGGTGCATCTGTAAAATTTGGTAAGAGTTAATGTGGAATGCTGAATGTCCTTAGTTTCCTGAGGATGTATAGGCGCTGTTGTGCTTTCTTGGACCAGGACAGACTTTTGGAGATGTGTACCCCTAGGAATTTGAAACTGCTAACCGTCTCCATTTTGACCCCGTTGATGCTGACAGGGATGTGTACAGTACTTTAATTCCTGAAGTCAATGACCAGCTGTTTAGTTTTGCTGGCATTGAGGGATAGATTGTTGTCGTTACACCACTCCACTAGGTTCTCTATCTCCCTCCTGTATTCGGACTCGTTGTTATTCGAGATCCGGCCCACTATGGTCGTACCATCAGCAAACTTATAGATGGAGTTGGAACCAAGTTTTGCCACGCAGTCGTGTGTGTACAGGGAGTAGAGTAGGGGGCTAAGTATGCAGCCTTGCGGGGCCCCGGTATTGAGGCCTATTGTGGAGGAGGTATTGTTGTTCATTCTTACTGATTGTGGTCTGTGGGTCAGAAAGTCGAGGATCCAGTTGCAGAGTGAGGAGACAAGTTGTAGGTTTTGGAGCTTTGATATGAGCTTGGCTGGGATTATGGTGTTGAAGGTGGAGCTGTAGTCAATAAATAGGAGTCTGATGTAGGAGTCCTTGTTGTCGAGATGCTCTGGGGATGAGTGTATGGCCAGGGAAATGGCGTCTGATGTGGGCTGGTTGTGTTGGTATGCGAATTGCATTTTGAAAGCCCATATATACTGTATGACATCCACTGCAGTACCTTCAGTAACTGTCTCTATTACTTCATCAAAAAACTCAAATCAGACACAATTTTCCTTCAACTAATCCATGCTGATCCATGGGAGAGAGGAACCAGACAAAGCGCAATTTAAAAAGCCCTCAACGGGGGATCACGCAGAAGATACGAATCCTCATGGATAATGATCAAAACTATCAACTGGAATAGAAAACTGTCCTTGTTGCCATGAACCCTGACACTTCAACATTGATGTTGTTGCCCTGCAGTAGACCCAAAGAGTTGTCGACGGTCAGCTGAGAGAGGATGGTGGTGGTTACACCTTCCCCTGGAGAGGAAAGCCTGAGGGTCAGCCCAGAATGTACGGAATTGGTTTCGCCATCAAGAACAAATTCGTCAACCCACTCTCGGAACTCCCTGTCAGCATCAACAAGGGCCTTGTAGAAGGGAGACTAATGAATAGGGTTTACTTACAGCAATTTATCAGGGCAGACAATAATCTTCATGACTTTTGGAACTTATATAGTGCAGTATAATATATTAGAACAGTAGAGGATAATTCCGCACAGATGATTGACATCGATATGCTGATGTGGCAAAAGGATACAAACGAAGCTAACTGAATGCTTTTGTAGCGCAACTCTCAAGAAATCAGGATAAGGGTCAATAGCATGTTTTCAGTCTAACTGGTTCTCAGTGACCTTAGCAACTTGACCTTTGAAACACCATCTGGGAGAAGCCAGGATAAGGGCCAACAGTATGTTTCCTACTTTAACCTATTGACCAGACACATCTAACGGTTCTAACATCAAGGAAAGAGACTGGAGAAAGAGCCACAGAAATATAAGGGTAGATATTACTCTGTGTGCGTGCACATGTTCAACTTGTTTAATGTAAAGTTTGAACCAAACCGTACTCAAATGTAAACAATAGCCGGGATTCTCCCTTCTGGGGGCTAAGTCCCCAAGCCGGCGGGAAAGTTGGAGCCAACCACTCCGGCGTCAACTGCCCCCGAAGGTAAGGAATTCTCCGAACTTTCGGGGGCTAGGTGGACGCCGGAGGGGTTGGAGCCGCTCCAGCCAGCGGCGAAGGGAAGGCGCGAGCTCACTCATGCTCGGAACGGGCGGCGTGATCTCGCGCATGCGTGGACCGGCCGGCGTATTTCCACGCATGCGCAGACTGGTGGCGTATTACCACGCATACGCAGACTGGCGGCGTATTTCCACGCATGCGCAGACTGGCGGCGTATTTCCACGCATGCGCGGGGGTTCTCTGGTTCTCTTCTCCGTGCCGGCCCCCGGGAAATATGGCAGAGGGGCCCAGCGGGGAGGAAAGAATTCCCCCCACGGAACAAGCCCGCCTGCAGATTTGTAGGCCCCGATCGCGGGCCAGGCCACCGTGGGCCCCCGCCCCCCCCCCCCGGATTGGATCCCGATGTGCCCCCCCCCCCGAGGACTGGCCCCGCACATTCACTTGCCAGGTCCCGCCACGCATGAGGTGAGTAATTCACGCCGGCGGGACTGGCCAAAACTGGACAGCTGTTCAGCCCATCGGGGCCCGGAGAATCGCCAGGGGCCACTGTCAACGTCCCCCGACCAGCGTGGCGGGAATCCCACCGCCGCCCTAAAAGCGGGGCCGGAGAATAGGGCATCCGGCGTCGGGGCGGCGGGGCACATTGCCCCGGGGATTCTCCAACCCGGCGGGGGGTCGGAGAATCCCGGCCAATGTCTTTGTCTAAGTGACCTGCAATGTATAAAGGTTACTTGATTTCTTAGTTGGGTAGAGTCAGCTCCGGAGTGCCTTCACTGAGGTTGTGCTTTCCCAATGTGTTGGCCAATAAGCAATCGTTCTGTACCTGAGTCTTCTCCAATTACTAAACCGAAAAGAAAAATATGACACTAGCTGGATGATCCTCCATCTACAACTTACCAAGAACTAGCAGGCAAAGAGCATGAGTGCCTCTGCCCCAACCCTTTGATGCTAACGATGAGTCTAAAGAAGGTGTCTACTCCACCCTGGACACCATACTTTCCAAAATTCCTAAGGATGATAAGATCATCCTCCTTGAGGACTTCCACGCCAGGAAAGGACTCTCAAATCTGGAAAGGAACCATCGGAAAGGAAGGAGTTAGGAATTGCAACTCCAACGGGGTCCTCCTGCTCGCCAAATGTGCGGAACATTAGCTTGTCATCACTAACACACTCTTTTGCCAAAATGACAAGTTCAAGACGTCCTGGAGATATCCATGACCAATACACTGGCACATGATTGACTTTGTGATCGTCCGATCTCTAGACCAAAAGGATGCCCCATCACCAAAGTGATCACCAGTACAGATGATTGCTGGACAGACCATCAGCTCATCCACTCCTCTATGTCCATCAAACTCTGTCAGAAGCAGCAGAAGATGGAGAAACAGCTCAGAAAAAAGATCAACATTGAGTGACTTCAAGTGCCAAGCAAGGTAGTGAACCTCCAACAATGTCTTCCCCAAAATCTCCAAAGTGTCCATTCTAATGGTGTGGATGAAAACTGGAAAGAGCTGATGACAGCCATCATCTCAAACTGTGAAGAGACCATCAGCTCCAAGACCAGAAACACCAAGACTGGTTCGATGAGAATGACCACACCATCCAAGTCCTCATTGACACGAAGAGGGGAACGCTCTCCATGACATAACTGGCAAGGCAAAGAAGAGAGCTCAACAATTATACAAGGTGGAGGAACAAAGAAAAACTAGGCAACTCAAGAACCAATGGTGGACTGAGAAGGTTAAGGAGCTGCAACTCTTTGCTGACAAGCATGACACCCAGTGCTTCCTCAGTGCCATCAAGGCAATATATAGACCCAGTATCGTAGGCCTCAAACCGGTGCAGAGTAAGGACTAAATCCTCTTGAGAGACAGAGAAAACAGAGGAGAAAACACAACCATAGATAAGCACATGTTTGAGGAAATTCACCCAACTCCCCATCAAAGGTGACCTTGGACAGCCACCAAGTGTGGATGAATTCAAAGCCACCATTAAACCCATGAAGAATGGAAAAGCTGCAGGAGAGGATGGGACACCAGTGTAGATTTTCAAACGTGAAGGAGAAGAGATCGCCTATCATCTCCACAAACTGTTGCTGAAAATCTGTGACAGAGAAGAAATTCCTGCCGGCCTCAGGGATGCCGTCATCTTAAAGAAAGGAGACAAAGTGGACTGTGGGAACTACCGAGGAATTTCTCTACTCTCCATCGCCGGGAAGATCAGCGCCTGAATCCTCGCTAGCCACCTTCTCCCAGTCTCTGAAGGAATCCTTCCAGAAAACCATTGTGGCTTCCGACCCAACCGTGGAACAGCGGGAATGATTTTCACTGCTCGGAAACTTCAAGGAAAATGCCAGGAGCAACATCAACCAATCTACAAGGCCTTTTGATTTGGTCAATCGGGAAATGCTATGGAAAACCCTGTCAAAGGCTGGCTGTCGAGAGAAATTCATCAACATCCTCTGATTCTTCCTTAACAAGGTGTCAGTGACAATCCTAACTGAGGTAAAGGGTGGAGTCAAGCAGGGATGTGTCATCACCCCACCCTTTCTTCCATCTTCAATGCCAACATCTTTCAACTTGTCAAGAGAAAACTTCCGAGTGGAGTGAACATTGACTACAGGATGGACGGAAAACCTTTCAACATCAACCAGTTGAAATCCAAGAATAAAACAACGCTGATATCGCTCGTGGAACTTCAGTATGGGGATGACATCGCCATCTCCACTCTCCCAGAAGAGAATCCCCAAGCCATGCTTGACACCTTTGCAGAAGCATACCACAGAATCGGTCTTGGCGTCAACCTTAAGAAGACTCAGGATCAATTAAGAAATCCTACCAAACATTGAACATTTCCCATAACTGGGGAGCAAGCTGTCCTCTAAGGATGGCGTCAATGTGGAGATCCAACATCACATCCAATCCTTGAGCACCTTCTTCGGACGCCTAAGGACAAGAGTCTTTCATGACCACGGCATCCGTGCTGACACCCCTCCCACCCAGACATTGCCTTCTTCCAGACCCTTCCATCAGGCAGAAGGTACAGGAGTCTGAAAACCTGCACATCCAGACTTAGGAACAGCTTCTTCCCCACAGCTACAAGACTCCTCAACGACTCCCCCTTGGACTAATCTTTTCCCTGTAAGAACACTATTCACGGCGCCCTATGCTGCTCTTGCTCATGTATTTGCTTTGTTTGGCCCCTTGTTCCGCACTGTAACTAATCACTGTTTGTCGATGTACCATTTGTCAATGTTCTCTGTTGATTATTCTTTTGTCTACTTTGTACGTACTGTGTACGTTCCCTCGGCCGCAGAGAAATACTTTTTGCTGTACTTCAGTACATGTGACAATAAATCAAATCAAACCAAACTGATCAAGCAGACATCAAGATCCTTGTGTACAAGGCAATCATCCTCCCAATTCTTCTGTATTGCTCATAAACTTGGACTATATGCGGATGCCACCTCAAGACCCTGGAGAGGTACCAACAATGCTATCTGAGATTGATTCTTCACATCAGATGGGAGGACAGGTGTAGTAACATTGGTGTCCTTGAAGGAGCCAAGAACATCAGCATCGAGGCCATGATCATCCGAAACCAACTTGCTTGGCTGGCCATGTGTTTAGGACAGGGGTGGGCAAACTTTTCCGTGCAAGGGCCACATTCAGAAATTCACAATTTTAAAGGGCCGCATAGTATATTAAGTAAAATAATTACTTCACCCGGTTATGATTCTGGGCGCCTCATATAGAACATAGAACAGTACAGCACAGAACAGGCCCTTCGGCCCTCGACGTTGTGACGAGCAATGATCACCCTACTCAAGCCAACATATCCACCCTATACCAGTAAGTAACCCAACAGCCCCCCCCCCCCCCCCATTAACCTTAAAAAAAATTAAAAATTAAAAAAAAAATTTAAAACATTTTTTTTTTTTTTAATGACTTGGTGGGCCGCATAAAGACCTTTGGCGGGCCGCATGCGGCCCGCGGGCCGTAGTTTGCCCACCCCTGGCTTAGGATGTCAGAGTTCTGATTGCCAAAGGAAATCTTCTTTGCCTAGCACAAGGAAGGCTCCTGAACAAGAAGAGGACAAAGGAGATGCTTCAAAGACACCAAATGCGCCATCAAAGTCAGCGCCCAGGAGACCCTTGCTCAGAGGAGATCTACTTGGAGGAACCTCCTGATTGAAGGGCCACAATTCTTTGAGGAAGGCCGGAAAAGAAGCCTGAGGAAGGAATACCAGTGATCTGAAGTCCAAGGACCGATCCCACCTCCCAGAAACACCTGCCAAGTGTACGGTTGAAGATGCAGCTTTGGGACTGGGCTCATCAGCCACGCAAGAACCAACAGAACCCATTACCAGTAACATGGAGTTTCTTAGGTGGACAATCATACTCGTTAGCGAGTGATCTCTGAAGAAGACCAGGTTTATCCCGCCTCGTTTTTTGAACAGGGATGTAACATTTGCAATCCTTCAGTTCCCTGTAACCACTCCCATATTGGATTGAAAGACTGTGCTTAGAGCTTCTGCTTTCTCCACCCTCGCTTCCCTTGCAACCGAGGAAGCACCACATCTGGAGTGGGTGGACTGAACATCTGGCCTCATTTACAGAGCATCTGTAATGTAGCAACACTAGTTACTACTATTTACAACCATCTTCTTCTTCTTCAGGAATCCCAGGACCACATCTTCCCCCGCACACTTGGCAGGTGTTTCCGGGAGGTAGGAATGATCTTTGGACTCTGGAACACTGGTATTCCTTTCTCAGGCTCCTTTTCCAGATGGAGTGTTAGTGTTTATTGCAAGGGCAATGGAATATAAAAGTAGGGAAGGGTTTTATTGCAGCTGAAAAAGGAATTGGCGAAAACACATCTGGAATACTGTGTAGTTTTGGTCTCCTTATTTGGAAACGGATATAAATGCATTGGAAGCAGCACGGAGAAGGTCTCATTCCTGGGATGAAGGGCTTTTCTTAGGAAGAAAGATTGAACAGGCTGGGCCTGTACCCACTGGAGTTTAGAAGAAGTAATTTTATTGAAATTTTTAATGTCCTGAGGGGACTTGATAGGGTGGACACCCAGAGGATTTTTTCTCTTGTGAGGGAAGAAGTCAGGGACACAGTTTAAGAAGATGGAGATTAGGAGAAATGTTTTCTCTCAGAGGGTCATAAGCCTGTGGAATTTGCTTCCCCAGAAAGTAGTGGAGGCTGAGTTATTTAGTCTATTTCTATGGATAGAGGCGAGGTGGACAACTTACACTGATTTCCACTGAACACCGGTCCATTAGCAGAAGATATTTTGAATTGTTTTTTAAAAAGTATAGGCAGTGGTGTGTTTTCCCAATCCCTCGCATTTTGTGATCCAATTTTACTAATAATCCACAGCAAACCCAAATTAGGATGAACTCAGATGGTTAGTTTATTTTTCTCATCCAAAACCTGCAAAAAGGGGTGTTAGCAACTTCCCACTCTGCACGCGCACACACACACACACACACACACACACACACAAGCATAGGTGCACACACACATGCACATGTGCACACGCACACATGCGCGCGCACACACACGCACATACACTTGCACATACACACATTATAGAGGAAAGGAGCTTTACAGTATCAAGACCACAGAAAAAATGAATACCAGTCCAAAGTCAGAGTGTGTGGCGGCATGGTGACCCAGTGGTTAGCACTGCTGCCTCACAGCACCAGGGAATGGATTCAATTCCAGATATGGATGACTGTCAATGTGAAGTGTGCACATGTGATGTGGTCTATTAATGATTGATTGCAGCTTAACAATTAGTTTCTGGACCCCTGGCTAGGATTCCGTGTTCCTCCTCAGGAGACAGAGGCAAATTGGTTATTAACATGACTTCCAGTGTAACAAATTTCTGTAAAAGCAAATTACAGCGGATGCTGGAATCTGAGACCAAAGGGAAAGTGCTGGAAAATCTCAGCCGGTCTGGCAGCATCTGGAGGGAGAGAAAAGAGCTAACGTTTCGAGTCTTTCTATCTTTTCTATCTTTCTCTTTTGGGATGGTTCAGGATGGGGGAGCTAGTTCTTCTGCACTTCCTCTGATTTTGTTGGTTGTTAACAATGAGGTGTGAAATTCCAGAAGCTGAATGAAGAATGATCTTGCTCTTGAAACTGCTGGGGACAACTCCCAGACAGAGGGCCAACTCCGTGATCAGGTGACTTGTAGCAGCCGTCTCAATTTTCTTTGTTTGCAGGGAAAGCCCAGTTTAAAAAATAATAGCAATAAAGATAACACTTTGAATATAGAGTGTTGGGTTTCTCTCCATGTCGCGGGAACCCAATATATTCACGGCTGAGTTAGATAGGTTTTTGATAGACCAGGGAGTCAAGGGTAATGAGGAGCAGCGGGAAAATTGGAGTGCAGACCACATGCAGATCAGCCATGACCTTATCAAATGGCCTCCTCCTATGTCCCTATATAACATGCGGATGGCACGGTGGCAAAGTGGTTAGCACTGCTGCCTCACAGCGCCAGGGACCCGGGATTGATCCTGGCCTTGGGTGACTGTTTATGTGGAGTTTGCATATTCTTCCCGTGTCTGCGTGAGTTTCCTCCGGGTGCTCCGGTTTCCTCCCACAGTCTAAATATGTGCAGGTTAGGTGAATTGGCCATGATAAATTGTCCCTTAGTGTTCAAAGATGTGCAGGTTAGATGGGGTTACAGGGTTACAGGAATAGGGTGGGAGAGCGGGCCGAGGTGCAAACCCGATGGGCCGAATGGCCTCCTTCTGCCCAGTGGGGATTATATGATTCTCAGTGCTTCACAGGAATGTAATCAACCAAAAATGAACACAGCAAAATCAGGAGATATGAGAACAGGTGACAAGAAACCTGGTCAAAGAGGTAGATTTTGAGGGACATCAGAAAACACGGGGCTGGTTTAGCTCAGTGGGCTAGACAGCTGGCTTGTGATGCAGAACAAGACCAGCAGCGCGGGTTCAATTCCCGTACCAGTTTACCAGAACAGGCGCTGCAATGTTGCGACTAGGGGCTTTTCACAGTAACTTCATACTTGTGACAATAGGGGCTGGTTTAGCTCACTCGGCTAAATCGCTGGCTTTGAAAGCAGACCAAGGCAGGCCAGCAGCACGCTTCGATTCCCGTACCAGCCTCCCCGGACAGGAGCCGGAATGTGGCGACTAGGGGCTTTTCACAGTAACTTCATTGAAGCCTACTCGTGACAATAAGCGATTTTCATTTTCATTTCATTTCATTAAAAGGTTATTATTATAGGGGCTGGTTTAGCACACTGGGCTAAATCGCTGGCTTTTAAAGCAGACCAAGGCAGGCCAGCAGCACGGTTCAATTCCCGTACCAGCCTCCCCGAACAGGTGCCGGAATGTGGCGACTAGGGGCTTTTCACAGTAACTTCATTGAAGCCTACTTGTGACAATGAGCGATTTTCATTTCATTTTTTTCAAAAGAGAGTGAGATATAGAGGTGTCAGGAGGGTATTTCAGAACTTAGGATATTTCAGAACTTAGGGTCTTAGCAGCTGAAGGCACGGCTGCCAATGTTGGAGCAATTAAAATCGGGGATGCGCAAGAGGCCAGGACTGAAGGAACGCAGAAATCGTGGGGATTTTAGTCTTGGAAGAGTTACCCATAGCAGGTGAAAGCCATGGAAGGAACAGTAAACGAGGGTAGGAATTTTTAATTTGTGACATTGCCAGACTGGAAGCCAATGCAGTCAGTGAACATGGGAATGGGGACTGTGTCTTGGTGCGAGTTAGGAAAATGGCAGCAGAATCGGGATGATGTGAAGAGGGTACAAGGTAGGAGACAGGCCAGGATAGCATTGGAATAGTTGATTCCAGTTCGAAGGGTTCAGCAGCAGTTGGGCTGCAACTGAGGCAGAGATGGTTAATAATTGCAGAGGTGGAATTAGACATCCTTGGTAATGGAGAGGATATAGAGTCAGACAGCTCAACTCTGTGTTAAATATGGCAGCGAGCTGGTGAAAGATCTGAGAGGAATTCTCCGTTGGCGATTGTGCGGAGAATCGGATCCGCGCCAAAATCACAGCGGGCGTCGATTTCACACAAAATCGCAATTCTCCGTTGTCTCGGCAACGGCGTCAATGCGTTCCAGAACACATGTAGAGTAAACACCGGTGGCATATCATTAGCGGGCCCGACTCGGTATTCTCCGACACCGTGGTTCACTTGTGCTTTCAAAAATTGTGAAACCGGCGTTGTGGCTGATGAGGAGGAGAGAGAGAGGAGGTGGGACACGGAGAGGCGCGAGCGTGGGCTGGACACTCGCTGGGCTGGCTGGGGTTTGGGGGTGCCCTGCTAGAGCCGGGGGGGAGAGGTTGACAGGGTTGATGAGGAGGAGAGAGGAGGTGGGACACGGAGAGGCGCGACCGTGGGCTGGACACTCGCTGGGCTGGCTGGGGTTTGGGGGGTGCCCTGCTAGAGCCGGCGGGGGAGGTTGACAGGGTTGATGAGGAGGAGAGAGAGAGGAGGTGGGACACGGAGAGGCGCGAGCGTGCGCTGGACACTCGCTGGGCTGGCTGGGGTTTGGGGGGTGCCCTGCTAGAGCCGGGGGGAGAGGTTGACAGGGGAACAGTCTGTGTGGCTGGGGTGACCCCCCCCCCCCCACCAAGGGACAGGCACAGGCCGCCATTGGCGTGGCCTGCAAGGCAGCCATCTTGCTGCGCACCCCACTGACCACCCACCTTGGCCCCTGGTTCTACAGAGGGACACTGGACATATGGGTGCCCCCACCCCCACACCCTAACTCCTACCCTCCACCCCACCACCCCTGCACCCCAACCTCCACCATACCAAAACCCCCCACCCCGGGCCGCTATCCTCCGGTGGGGCATCATGCAGCCCACACAAGGGCAACGCCCACAGTAGCCCCTCTGGGGGCACCGGACGGGAGCCGCGGAGTGTACCGCTGGCAAGGGCTGCGGCAGACAATGGTACCCCTGGCAGCTGGGATCGGGGCCAGGGCCAGAGTCCTCTCAGTGCCGGTCATCGACGAGGCCAGGGATGCAGGTTTGGGGGGGGGGGGGGAGCGGTGAACATGGAGAGCACACAGGCCAACCGGGACCACCACGTAACCTGTTGGACTGGTTGGGCAGCGGGTATGCACCATGCTGACATGTAGGCCTTTCACCCCCTGCAGACAATGGATATTGGAATTCATCCAGCAATGGTGGCCTTCCGCTGCAGCCCAGGGGGATGCCCTACGGCTGTATGAGTGGAGCTACTGGAGGAGGAGGAGCGTGCAGCAGAGGAACAGGAGGCACGCAGGATGGAGAGTGGGGTTGATCAATGGGATGCATGTCCCCCTATGATGGGCCCTGGTGCTCCGCATCATCTGACAACGCCTGGCTCCTGCCCATGACAGCACTTCCCATCATCCCCCTGGGTGATCGCTGAATACAAGCTGGACATTCCATGACACGGTCCCATCGGATCCCTGGGTTGGCGGTGGTGGGGACAGTCGTTGAGGGGATCCCAGCCCACCCACACTGTCCGCCCATTCCCTCCCACTGCATCCCCTTCTGGCCAGACCAGACCAGCCCACCCCTCACACACAACTGACAGAGCACCGAGGCAGGTTGGAACAGTGTCAACAGGTGTTTAATGTGAACAAATATACACAGGTTTGTGCCCCTGCCCCTGTAACTAAACTGTGCCCTGTACCCGTGCCAACTTAACTAGTGTCTAACTTTCTGGCCTTACGGGCCCTAACACTGCACCGAGGTGGATCCCCAAACGGCACAGCAGGAGTGGAGGCGGCCTGCTGTGATTTTCGTCCTGCGCCCTGGTTCCCTGTTGGCGGGCATCTTCTGGGGCGCCTGGGCCTGGATGGGTTGCTGCTTGGTTGTCCCAGGTGGTGTGGTGCTGCCTTTTTCTGCCCGCTGCCCACCAGATGTGCCAGGGACAAGAGGCGGGGGGGGGGGGGGGGGGGGGGGGGGAGGGGGGAGACCGATGTAATGCGGTGTTCCGGCACCCCCCCTTCAGGAGTCACCGGCACGGGCCCCATTACCACCTCCTCCCTCGGGTTACCCAATGATCCCAGGGGACAGGGGAATTGAAGAGAGAATCTGGATATCCATCAAACATCGACGTATATTACCTTGATCCCCGAGAGTGTGAGACTTATCAGGGTGTATCTCATGTGAAGGTGGCCACCAGCACACTCTCCCCTAATGAAGTCTGATAATTCAAATTACACAGAGATATTTACAATGAATTTCTGGTGCTGTACAATGAAAAGGTGGCATGGAGGATGGTCATTTGCTCAATAATAGCGCACCACAAATCATTATCCCATATTAGGGCAGCAGAGTCCCCCTATTATAATTAGGTTGTCTATTCAATTTCTAAGAAATGTTTTTCTGAATTTATCCTTGAAAGACTAGAGTTGGGAACGATCACGTTGGTCAAATTGCTTCATCGACATATTGTGTCCCATAAGATAATGGGCCTTTATCGCATTGTGGTTTTACTGATAGTGTGAGTTGCCATTGTAAGGAGCCTTAGGATAGTAGCTTCTAGATGTGTGTAATCTTTATCAACAATGCCACACATTGATGTGAAAGGAGTGGTCAGCTTTGCTCTTAGAAATAATAATAATCTTTAGTGTCACAAGTAGGCTTACATTAACACTGCAATGAAGTTACTGTGAAAAGCCCCTAGTCGCCACATTCCGGCGCAGGGCGAAGATGGTGTTGAGTGCTTTAATGACCGTGGCAGAAGTCATATCGGGGCATGGGATGGCGAAGGGAAATTGGGAGTACTCATCGACCACGTTCAGGAAGTACGTGTTTCGGTCGGTGGAGGGGAGGGGCCCTTTAAAGTCCATGCTGAGGCGTTCAAAGGGCGGGAGGCCTTCACTGGGTGCGCTCGATCTGGCCGGTAGAAGTGAGGTTTGCACTCAGCACAGACCTGGCAGTCTCTGGTGACAGCCCTGACCTCCGCAATGGAGTAGGGCAGGTTGCGGGCCTTTATGAAGTGGAAGAATTGGGTGACCCCTGGGTGACAGAGACCATCGTGTAGGCCCGGAGTTGGTCCACTTGTGCGCTGGCATATGTACCTTGGGGTAGGGCATCGGGGGTTCGTTGAGCTTACCGGGGCGATACAAAATCTCGTAATTGTAGGTGGAGAGCTCGATCCTCCAACTCAAGATTTTATCAATTTTGATCTTGCCCCGCTGTGTATTATTAAACATAAAGCCAACCGACCGTTGGTCAGTGAGGAGAGTGAATATCCTGCCGGCCAGGTAATGCCTCCAATGTCTCACAGCTTCCACGATGGCTTGGGCCTCCTTTTCGACAGAGGAGTGCCGGATTTCGGAGGCATGGAGGGTGCGGGGAAAGAATGCCACGGGCCTGCCCGCCTGGTTGAGGGTGGTGGCCAGAGCTACGTCCGATGCATCGCTCTCGACCTGGAAAGGGAGGGACTCGTCGACCATGTGCATCGTGGTCTCGGCGATGTCGGCCTTGATGCGGTTGAAGGCCTGGCGGGCCTCAGCCGTCAGGAGAAAAACTGTGGAGTGAATGAGTGGGCCGGCCTTGTCCGCATAGTTAGGGACCCACTGGACATAATAGGAGAAAAAACCCCAGGCATCGTTTCAGGGCCTTTGGGCAGTGGGGGAGGAGGAATTCCATGAGGGGGCGCATGCGGTTGGGGCGCATGCGGTCGGGGTCGGGGTCGGGCCCTAGAACTCCGTTTTCCACAACATAGCCAAGGATGGCTAAACGGTTGGTGCGGAACACGCACTTCTCCTTATTGTACGTGAGATTAAGGAGTTTGGCGGTGTGGAGAAATTTGCGAAGGTTAGCGTCGTGGTCCTGCTGATCGTGGCCGCAGATGGTGACATTATCTAGGTACGGGAAGGTGGCCCGCAGTCCGTACCAGTCAATCATTCGGTCCATCTCACGCTGGAAGACCAAGACCCCGTTAGTGACTCCGAAGGGAACCCTAAGGAAGTGATAGAGGCAGCCATCTGCTTCGAACGCAGTGTATTGGCAGTCCGCTTTGCGGATGGGGAGCTGGTGGTGGGCAGATTTCAGGTCCAATGTGGAAAAGACCCGTTACTGTGCAATCTGATTGACCATATCAGATATGTGTGGGAGGGGGTGCGCGTTGAGCTGCGTGTACCAATTGATGGTCTAACTGCAGTCGATGACCATCTTGTGTTTCTCCCCAGTTTTTACTACTACCACTTGAGCTCTCCAGGGGCTATTGCTGGCCTCGATAATACCTTCCCGCAGGTGTCGCTGGACCTCTGACCTGATGAAGGTCCTGTCCTGGGCGCTGTACCGTCTGCTCCTGGTGGCGACGGGTTTGCAATCCGAGGTGAAGTTTGCAAACAAGGAAGGTGGATCGACCTTAAGGGTCGTGGGGCCGCATACGGTGAGGGGAGGGTAGGGGTCCGCCGAATTTTAAAGTTAAGCTTCGGAGATGGCGTTGGAAGTTTAGACAGGGCAGCGCAGAGGTTGGGGAGGACGTAGAGTCGGAAGTTGCTAAACACGACGCCCTGGACGGTGAGGGTCTCTGCGTAAAGGAGTTAATTCCTCATGTCTCCTCTACACCTTCTGCCTCTTACCTTGAATCTATGACCCTGGTTCTAGAATTCTCCACCAAGGGAATCAAGTTCTGGATTCCACCACCCCCCGCCCCCCCCCCCCCCCCCCCCCCACCCCCAATCCCCTCTAAGTCTCATGGATGCTCTTTAAAAAAACCTTCCTCACCTGACATACTATCACCTTTTATTCCTCGTTGTCAATTTTTTCTTGATGGTTGCTCCTGTGAAGCACCTTCGGATGTCCTGTTACGCTAAAAACACAAAACAAAGGCCATTCGTTGTTGTAAGGGCTCGGATGCTGTGAAAACACATCTTGTAAGGTCTGTGACAGTGATGGGGTACAGGTGAGGAGGGCCCTGGCTGGTATAGGAGGCCAGCACCCGATGTTTGGACTGTAAGGTTGTAGTTAAGGCCTCGGGTCATGGTGTGATGCAATGAGCTGATAAGACCAGGAGGTGGTGCTGCAGCTGACCTTTCTGGAAGCACTGTGGTGTAATGCACTTGCACGACCAGAGGAGGGTGCAGTCACGGGTTGATCCTGTCAGGAAGTTTTGTTGCTGACAATGTAAACCCACTTCTTTCAACGGAATTCCAACTCTTCCCTCTTTTTTTCCTTGCGGTGAAGTTCTATATGTGTGAGCGGTCCTTTAGCTCCTCACCCACTTGGAACAAGGCCAGCAGCACGGGTTCAATTCCCGCACCGGCTTACCCGAACAGGCGCCGGAATGTGACGACTAGGGGCCTTTCACAGTAACTTCATACTTGTGACAATAAAAGATTATTATTATTATCTATTCCTCGTGCGCAGGCCTAGGCTTTCTGGCACCGAGGTGAATGTGAACTCTGAGTTGATCCATTTTGGATTGTAAGCCGCCCTCTCCTCACTCAATCTCGCATCTCTGCACAGTTTTCAGAAGGTTCACCAGTCTCAGAAATAATGATCGTGAAACTACTGGACCATCGTGAAGAAGACCCCTCTGGCCTCCAGCTGAAATTCTGGAGAACCTCTTTGGGGCTTCTGCTGAAGAGAGAGAGGGTGATCCGGAAAACCGCTCGGGAAATCTGACCTCATTTTCCCCGGCTGTATTCATCAACTCAGTCGCTCGGGCACATCTTTCCTTTTGCCATTGCTCCGAGGATCTCTAAGTATTCTGGCGATTTACCAAACCAGGATCACAAAAAGCACAATCATGACTCACTTTGGCATTCGCTATGGTGAAACTTTAGTCTCATTAAAGGGGACGGTACTGGAGGAAGAGGATTAATTGCATGGCTTTTTCAAAAAGCCAGCACAGATGTGACAGGGCGAATGGCCTCCCGTTGTGCTGGATGATCTTACAATTGTAAGAAACTTGTCACAGAATGGTTACAGCACTGATGGAGGCCATTCGGCCCTTCCCCTCCACACTGGCTCTCCGACGGAACAATTTGAGAGTGCCTCTCCCCGTCACCCTACATCCTTCCTTTTCAGTTAATGGTCCAATTCACTCTTCAAAGCCTCGATTGAACCTGCCACACTTGTAGGCCATACATTCCAGACGCCGACCACTTGCTGTGTGGAAAGGTTTCTCTCACGTCGCCTTTGCTTCTTTTGTAAATCGCTTTCAATCCGTGCTCTCTCGTTCTTGATTTTTTTGTCAGCGGGAACAGTCTCTCCCTATCCACTCTGTCAAACACATCTGTCAAATGTCCTCTTAGCCTTCTCGTCTACAAAGAGAACAGTCCCAACTTCCATAGAATCATAGAACCTTACAGTGCAGAAGGTGACTGTTCAGCCCATTGGGTCTGCTCTGACCCTCCGGTAAAGCACCCTACCTGGGCCCACTCCCTCGCCCAATCTCTCTGATCTATCTTCATTTTTTTTTCCAATTAAGGGGCAATTTAGCGTGGCCAATCCACCTACCCTGCACATAATAAATAATAATAATCTTTAATATTTTTCACAAGTAGGCTGACATTAACACTGCAATGAAGTTACTGTGAAAATCCCCTAGTTGCCACATTCCGGCGCCTGTTCGGGTACACAGAGGGAGAATTCAGAATGTCCAATTCACCTGACAGCACGTCTTTCGGGGCTAATAGGGGGAAACCGGACCACCCGGAGGAAACCCACGCAGACACGAGGAGAATATGCAGACTCCACACAGAGAGTGACCCAAGCCGGGAATCGAACTCGAGTCCCTGGCACTGTGAAGCAAAAGTGTTAACCACTGTGCTACCGTGCCACCCATGTACTGATATACTCTGACAGTGACCCAAGCCGGGAATTGAACCTGGGACCCTGGAGTTGTGAGGCAACAGTGCTACCCACTGTGTTACCGTGCTGCCCCTTTTGGGGTGTGACGTATTCGCACTTCGTGATGATGCCCACTTGATATGTGGTGTCCAGGTATTCATCATCTGGATCCGTAGCACTGCCTGGAGCAGAGTCATACGTTCGGTGTTGCACACTTCGAAGGCGACGCTGTCGGAATTGCGAGCGCTGACTCCTGACTGGTGATGCAGATCTGCACAGGGCTGCATAGTGGTTGAGTTTCCCACAGTTTAAACAGTGTTTTCCTCTTGCAGGGCAGTTTTTTAAAAAGTGGGCGGTGCTGCAGTTTGCGCACGTCATGCTGTCGCGTTCAGTGCGTCGTTGCGCATGCAACGGTTCTCGGCCGTGCAGTGCAGTGCAAGTGCAGTGCGGTCAGCGCCGGCCCTAGGGTTGCTGGCGCCCCGGGCAAGCTGAACTTCGGCGCCCTTCGGGGCCGGGGGGGGGGGGGGGGCGGGGGGGGGGCGGGGCTGGGGGGCGGGGCCGGGGGCCGGGGCCGGGGGCCGGGGGGGGGGGGCCGGGGGGGGCGGGGGCGGGGCCGGCCGGGGGGGGCGGAGCGGGGGGGGGGGGGCGGAGGGGGGGAGGTGGGGGGGGGCGGGAGGGGGGGGAGGCGGGGGGCCGGAGGGGGGGTGCAGAGGGGGCCCGAGGGGGGGGGCGGAGGGGTGCCGAGGGGGGGGGGCCCGAGGGGGTGGGCCCGAGGTGGGGGGGGGGCCGAGGGGGGGGGGGGGCGTCGAGTGACCACCGGCGAGCCTGGATCCATCCGCCATGTTTGTGCGGGGTGGCCTGAGGGAGGGCGGCCACTGCGCATGCGCTGGTTGCACCGGCCCAACTGCGCATGCGTGGGACCCGCACTCCTTGATGGCGCCCCCTAGCACATGGCGCCCCGGGCGACTGCCCGAGTTGCCGGTACCTTGAGCCGGCCCTGAGTGCGGTTTTCGGCCGCTTCGTAATCCTGGTCGCATTGCACATGCGTCGGGCCCAGGGAATAGCGCGCAAAATGGCTGCTGTCGGAGATATTGAGGCGCTGCATCCGGGAGATGGCCTGAACACTCTCCACCTCGTGGGAGGCTTGTTTTTCACTCTCAGCCGTTTTGTATTGTGAGTAGCGATTTTTTGGAATGCTCATACACAGTACACATTTCAGTAGCGACTTTTAAGGTCATATGGTTGATTTTCAACAATTGCTCTCGTGGAGGATCAGAGTGGACTCCAAAAACGATTTGGTCTCTGATCATGGAGTCAGTTATGTTACCGAAGTTGCAGGATTGCACGAGCAGTCTAAGGTTAGTCAGATACTATTGAAGGATTCATCTTTACCTTGCATCCTTTGCTTGAAGGTGTAGCGCTCGAATATTATGTTGGTATCCACATCGCAGTGGCTGTCAAATTTGTCCAGGATGGTTTGGTATTTTGTTTTGTCCTGCCCTTCAGAAAATTGAAAGGAGTTGAAGATCTCTATCGCATGGTCACCCGCAGTGGTGAGTAGAAGAGCTATCTTGCGCTCATCGGTCGTGCCATTTAGGTCGGATGCTTCCACATATAGCTGGAACTTTTGCTTGGATGAATTCCAGTTAACACTCAGATTACCGGTGGTCTTGAGTTGATAAGGAGCCTGAATCTTGTCCATCGTGCCTGGATTCAGAAGCTGGTTGTCGTTGACCTTGCTGAATTGAACTATGTAGAGAGAACAGTCACTCCTGTACCATGTTGTGTTATGTTACTTTGTGTAACATAAACTGCTACTGGATATAGGCTTTACAAAAGGATGCTCCGGACTATGAAATGAGTTCAACGTGTTTATTGAACTATTAACACAGTTCTTAAATGAGTTTGACACGCTGCTAATCTAACTGTAGTAACTCAGTCTAACTGTACCAGCTTGCTCTAAGCCACGTGCTGGGGTCTGATCAACCCTGTCTAACTCTCTCTGTGTCTGTCTGTGGAAGAGACAGGGTGTGTGTGCCTTGTCCCTTTTATAGTGTTCGTGTCATGCCCCCTTGTGGTGATGCCACCTCTGGGTGTCCTGATTTCCCATTGGTTGTGCCCTATTCTGATTATCCATTGGTTGCATGTTTGCATATCATCACAGTTCTCAGTGACAGGGACATGCTCTGGAGTGCTTCATAAATTCTCACCTGAGGCTGGGACATGCTCTGCCGCGCCCCTGGAAGGTCCACCTGAGACTAGGTCATGTCCCACAGTGTCTGAGGCATGCACCGGAGCACATTGGCAATTCCCGCCTGAGAATGGGACAGTCTCCACAGCACCTCGAAAGGTCCACCTGCATGATGTTCAGGCCCTCAGCCATGGCAATCACTGGCTGAGCTGCCCCATGGACATCACCACCCATGGTGCTGGCATGGTGCACCATGCTCTCCACTGCGGTCGCCACCCTAGCAGTGTTGGCCTCGGTGCCACTCATTGCCGGCGACATCTCCTGTGCCCTTAGCCTTTGTGGCTCCTCCAAATGGCTACGCGTGGCTGACATCCCCCTCTGACTCTCACAGCCGCACCCTATCAACTGCACCAACCCTGGGTAACTGTGTTCCAGAGGCTCAGCATCAGGCTGGGATCCAACTGGGTCCTGGGATCCAGCAGACCACATCTGCTGTCTCACGTGGGTGCCCCTGCCTCCACCAGATGTGCATCAGCAATTGTGTGCTGCTCACCAGATTGTGGCCCAGAATCCTGACCACTACTTTCACCCACCGAGGTGTGTGTCTCTGCGCTGGTGGAGGGTGGGGATGAGAGCTGTGACGCATCGATGATGGCCTCCTCAGAGCTCTCCTCCGAGATGTTCTCTTGGGAGGCGGAGAGAGGGGCACCGGGATGGGCCCCGCCAGCTGGAGATCCTGCGGGAGAATGGAATTGTGGTCAGTGAGAGGGAAGGATCCTCAGTCTGGCATGAACAACTCACGTGCGCCAGGTCACCTGGGTGGGGGCCGGTGGATACTCACCCCTGCAGCATAGGCCAAGCACAACGTCGGACATTTATCTGTCCTCGGCCACCCCCGCAACCTCCAGGGCCCATTCCTCATAGGGGTTGAGGACCTTGAGGTTCGGCACCCTACCGCCCGTCTGGGCCCTTTCCCGTCTGTTGTGGGCCAACTTCTCCTGCGGGGGCACAGAGGGAGGACAGCCTAACGCTTCATGATAATGGGTGGGGCAGGGCCTTTGCAGGGGGCAGGCATGGGTGAGGTGTGCTGGGCATGGGTGAGGTGTGCTGGTGGGTGCCAAGGTGTGGTGGGGCATGGCCACGGTATTGTGCTGAGGGGGAGGGGCAATGCCAGGTGCAGGGTCATTGGGGAGGGGGTTGTCTGGGATGGCAGGCAGGACCGGTGCCTGGAGGCCGATGCCAACTCACCCGTGCGACCCAATGGAGGTCATTGAGTTTCTTGCGGCACTGCATGGTGGTCTGCGAGCTGATGGTGGTGGTCACTGGCTGCCCTGTGGCTGACCCTCTGACCCCCTCAGGATATCCCTCCTGTACTCCGCTGCGTCCGTCAGCCTGTTCAGTGCCCGAATCATGGAGTTGGTCTGTGCGGTGACATGGCTGCGTCCTGTATGGGGTTTGCTCTGCGGGATCAGGGAAACAGCCGGCAATCCTGTTCACTACCACAGTTAGAACAAATTTGGTTAGGTGGCATCAACGATGTTTTGGCCTCAACTATGTCCTGTGGTAGCGAATCCACAGGCTCTCCACTCTCTGGTGAAGAGATTTCTCCTCATCTCTGTCCTAAATGGTCTACCCTGTATCCTCAGACTGTGACCCCTGGTTCTGGACACTCCGACCATCAGGAACATCCTTCCTGCATCGACCCTGTCTAGTCCTGTTAGAATTTTATAGGTGTATATGGAGTTGGAGCTATGGTGAGAGTGCAGCTGTTTTGAGGTGCAGAGCTATTCTCCCAGTAAAGGGGAGATGAGAAAGAGCAACCCTACACGCAGCCTGCCGTCCCTTCACCACCTCTGTCCATCTCTCTCTCTCCTGGCTGGAAGAAAATTCAAGCTGAAGAAATGTCAGAACACCTCTAGACACTAATACAAAATCAAAGCGGAGAACAACCCTCATAGCCAGAACAATGAACAGGTAGAATGTTAACAAGGTTTGCAGAGGAACCGCCTCTTGAGAGGGTGGGCACAAGCGACACATTTCCTGGATTGGCAAGTTGAAGCAGCAGCCTCAACGGTCAGCCCGGGGCATTGCCACTTGACCCGTAAGGTCAACTCACACCACAAGGGCATGAATGACTGACTCATGGTACTTGAAATAAGTCCTTCCAGAACCCAGTATGCAACACTCGTTAGCAGCAATATACCAACAACAATACACACACAGACGAGGAGGAGGAGGAACCCCAGAACAATCTCCGCAAGGGGTATACCACACCAGGACAATCTCAGCATCCTTTGTGATTTTAATTGGCACAGGCTGTAATACATGGAGCGGAATATTGGGATATCGAGGAATTGGTAGAGTAAACGCCAACAACATACTCCTTCACAGGGCAGCACGGGGGCGCAGAGGTTAGCACAGCTGCCTCACGGCACCGAGATCCCAGGTTCGATCCTGGCTCTGGGTCACTGTCCATGTGGAGTTTGCACATTCTCCCTGTGTCTGCGTGGGTTTCACCCCCTACAATCCAAAAATGTGCAGAGTAGGTGGATTGGCCACACTAAATTGCCCCTTAATTGGAAAAAATAATTGGGTAATCTAAATTTTTAAAAAGGAAAAAAAACATACTCCTTCACGCTAAATGCAGCACGTTTGACCGTACCATCGCATACACAATCTTCCAACACGTTGATAGACAGAAAACAACATGGAGGCATTCCAGATCTGAATATTGGCACATATTGGTACAACAAAGAGATGTCAAGGACGTACACTCCATCCGCTGCCTTCGATGTTGCTCAGACCATTGGTTTGTCAGGAGCATCGTATCCTTGAAGATGATACCTAACACGCTACAGTACTGTTGTCAGATTTGGTCTCCTTTCTTAAGCTTAGATATATCTGCATTAGAAGCAATTAAGAGATGGATCACTCGGCTGATTCCTGGAATGTTTGGGAAGGGGGGAAGCGGTTAATATGAGGAAAGATTGAGCAGGTTGGACCTATATTCACTAGGGTTTTGAAGAATGGGAGGGGATCTTATGGGAGGTGGTCTACTTCTGCTCCCACTCCTGATGATATTGTGACATATAAGATTCTGAGGCGGTTTGTCAGTGCAGGTACTAGAGAGGGTGTTTCTCCTCATGAGGGAGCCTGGAACTTTTCAAAATAAGAGATCAGCCAATTAAGATGGAAATTAGGAGGAATTTCTCAGAGTTAGTCTTTGCAATTCTCTCTGTCGGAGAGCAGTGGGTCATTCAGTACATTCAACGCTGAGTTTAATTTTTAAATTGACAAGGGAGTCACGAGTTATGGGAACCTGGCAGGTAAACGGAGTTCAGGCCACTATCAGATCAGCCACGATCTTATTACATGGCAGGGCAGGCTCAGTTAGTCAAATGGTCTACTTCTGCTCCTACTCCTGATGATATTGTGACAGAGAATCAACCTACAAAGATGCAACTATCCGAAATGAAGCAGCAAAGAGACAGAGGAACTGGAACAAATATTGGCCCAGAGCTGGCTGGCATTCCAGCAGATAACATAGATTCTTGGAAGAGGTCTGGGGATGTCACTCATTGCACGACACCTAAAATTTGGAACACCACGATGGTTCCAATCAAAATATAGCCATGCTACTAAATGATGTGCATAATGCTCACAGATCGTAAATACCTGACTAGAAAAATCCCCAGAAAAGCCAGATACCAACAAGCAAAACATGGTGCAGGACAGAGAGAGATGAAGAATGAATGGAGGGGGAGCTACAGATCTTCAGAAAGCTGTGGTAAGCACAGCCTGAAGATTCTGCATGAAGCTCTCCGATCTATCCATGACCCCATAGCCCAATGGTACGATAGCCATCCCCTCAGCAGTTGGCAGACAGTTCCTAACAAACAGGCCCGAGACTCTCTCTTGCTGGCCAGAGCACTATAACAAACTCCTGAATCAGGAATCCACACTGTGAGGGGTAGCGTCATAGCATCGAGGACATGGCTTCGATCCCGACCTGGGTCACTGTCCGTGTGGAGTTTGCACATTCTTCCCGTGTTCGCGTGGGTCTCACCCCCCCCACAACCAATAGATGTGCAGGCGAACTGGCCACGCTAAGTGGAAAAAAGAAAAGAATTGGGCACTTTAAATTTTATAAAAAGGAATCCACACTGTGTGATGACACCATTGGACCATTTCTACAGCATTAATTCCGGTTAAGACCATGAGACATAGGAGCTGAATTAGGCCACTCAGCCCATCGAGTCTGCTCTGCCATTCAAACATAGCTGATATTTTTCTCATCCCCATTCTCCTGCCTTCTCCCCATAACCCCTGATCCCCTTATTGATCAAAAATAAGGGGATGAGCTTGCTTCAGTCACCAAGACTGTGAACTCTGCGTGGGTAAGTCTCCAGGTGACAATGGCATTATACCTGTAGTGTTCAAATATAAGGGACTCAAGTGAGGAAATGTGATATATGAATCGCAGTACCGTTGGGTTGCTGGACGCTGATGGACACTGGAGCCGGGATTCTCTGAAATCCCGGCCAAATGTTGACGCCGGTGTCAAAACCTGCGCGAGCGATGCTGATGTCAACGGGCCTCCATGCCCAGTCATTCTCCTCTTCCTTGGGAGCTAGCCCAGCGCCGGAGTGCTGGGCGCTGCTCCGGTGCCGAAAGCCGGCCCAACATGGCCGGCGCGGGTCCGTGCATGCGCGCCACGGTCGTCTCCGTGCCGGCTTTCGGGCAACATGGTGGAGCCCTCTGGCGTGGAAGAACATAGGCATCCCCCGGAATGAGGGCGCCCGCCGATTGGTTGCCCCTGATCACAGGCCTGACCACCGTGCAGGCCCCCCTCGGAGCCGGCTCCCCCGCACCTCCACCAGGAAGGCCGCCCACAGCCAGAACGCCGAGGTCTCGGCGGGTAGGAACATACGCAAACGACGCCGGCGGGACTCGGCGGGCACTCGGCCCGGAGAATCCTGTCCTATGTTTTGAGTTTTGCAAGGGCAGGCTGGTTGGATATGTAATTACTCATCTGTGTGATAGGCTAAAAACCTTTTTGGCTCACAAGTGGCTTCCCTGTTTATTCCCTTGTTTCCCCTTTCTTTTATTTAGCTGTTATCATGTTGATCCATGGATGATTAATGAACATGTGTCTTCAAGTCAAGCAGCAGAGAGAATGAGAAATTCAGAAATTACAGGACAGAACATTCTGTAAGTCTCTGCTAGTTTGAACAGGAGCTTCAGACTTTTCACCAGAGAGAGAGGTGGGCTGGGACTTGGTTGGATTGATTGGCTGGTGGCCAATGAATTGGTCAGAAGGGCGTATTCTACCCGGAACAGCTAGTGATTGGATCCTGTCTGAGTGGAATGATTTTCAAAGACTCAAAAGAGCTCAGTTCGAGTCCTGGAAGGACACGGCCAAGGGCTCTCTGACTCTCTCTCCTCCGTGTTTTCTCCAGAAAGGATGTGAGCGCTGTATTACTGGAACGGCAGAGAAACTAAATGAATGAATCTATAGGAATACCATTACAGGCGGTGAATAAAGACCAGGACTCTCTCTCTCTCTCTCTCCAGAAGGGCTGTGAGTGCTGCATGTCTGAAACTACAGAGACCTGAATGCATCTGCACTAAAATCTTGAACTGAAATCAAAGTTTGAAGAGGAGCAAGATGCTACAAACCACCATCTGAAACAAAGACTCTTTTTTCCTTTTACTTGTGTGTTTTTTTTAACCCTCTTCTTCCCCTCTGTGTTTGTTTGTCTTGTGTGTGTGTAGAGTGTGGGGTGGGGGGCAAGTTAAAGAAGAGAGTTAGGAAATAGATGAGAGTTAACCAGTTGTATTTGCAGCATATTTCACTACAGTTCCTGTCGTTAATAAAACGTAATTGTGTTTACATTTACAAACCTGGTGACTGTAATTATTGGACAGCCAAGGGCAGCCAAGGGACAAAAAGTTTGGGTATTTGTCTAAGAGTTATTGATTAATTTACTTGTGTTGTGACTTTGGGTCAAGTGGGGCAGGAATTGGCTGTGCACAAGCTCATGGTGTTGTAACAGGCTTGATACGGTGATGGGCAGCACGGTAGCATTGTGGATAGCACAATCGCTTCACAGCTCCAGGGTCCCAGGTTCGATTCCGGCATGGGTCACTGTCTGTGCGGAGTCTGCACATCCTCCCCGTGTGTGCGTGGGTTTCCTCCAGGTGCTCCGGTTTCCTCCCACAGTCCAAAGATGTGCAGGTTAGGTGGAATGGCCATGATAAATTGCCCTTAGAGTCCAAAATTGCCCTTAGTGTTGTGTGGGGTTACTGGGTTATGGGGTTATGGGGATAGGGTGGAGTTGTTGACCTTGGGTAGGGTGCTCTTTCCAAGAGCCGGTGCAGACTCGATGGGCCGAATGGCCTCCTTCTGCACTGTAAATTCTATGATTCTATCATCTTCAGCCCTTTAAAATTCAAACTTTGTGGCATCTTATTACTCTGACTTACTCTGCCTTCTCTCCTACTCTGAGTCTATTCCTTAAGCCTCGATGCAGCCCTGCACTGCATGTCTTGGCTCATCACATGAAAGATTTGATGGTGGGTTCCATCCCATTGCACATGGATCTGACTGGTTGACATTCATGTGGTTACTGGTTCATCTGCAGTAAGGTTCAAATTGATTGCAGAGTCTGAGCACTTGTGTTTTTTAAATCAAGATAATTACAGAGTGACCAATTTTGGAATTCAGATCCATTTATGTGTACAACGTGAAACTCAATACTTAGGTACATCGGTTAAGACCACTTGAAGTCAAATAATTTCCTTTGTCAAAAATACGAAGGAAAGAGAATCTATTGAGCCTCAACATAATGTAATATAATATAGGGAAATAGGAATCTGTTAGAAATGTACCAGTTATAAATAGAATATTTATCATAGAACCCCAACACAGCAGAAGGAGGCCATTCGGCCCATTGAGTCTGCGCTGACCCTCTGAAAGAGCACTTTACCTAGGTCCACTGCCCTGGTGAATCCCTATAATGGCATGGTAGTACAGTGGTTAGCACTGCTGCATCATAGCGCCAGGGACCGGGTTCAATTCTGGCCTTGGTTGTCTGTGTGGAGTCTGCACGTTCTCCCCGTGTCTGCGTGGGTTTCCTCCGGGTGCTCTGGTTTCCTCCCACAGTCCAAAGCTGTGCAGGTTAGGTGGATTGGCCGTGCTAAATTGCCCTAAGTGCTCAAAAATGTGCAGATTAGGTGGGGGTTATGGGGATAGAAGGTAAGTGAGCCTCGGTGGGTGCTCTTTCAGAGGGTCGGTGCAGACTTGATGGGCTCAATTGCCTCCTTCTGCACTACAGGGGCTTTTCACAGTAACTTCATTGCAGTGTTAATGTAAGCCTTCTTGTGACAATAATAAAGATTATCATTAGATGTGGGAATTCTATGGAATCCTGTAACCTAACCTACACATCTTGAAATGAAATGAAAATGAAAATCGCTTATTGTCACGAGTAGGCTTCAATGAAGTTACTGTGAAAAGCCCCTAGTTGCCACGTTCCGGCGCCTGTTTGGGGAGGCTGGTACAGGAATTGAACCGTGCTGCAGGCCTGCCTTGGTCTGCTTTAAAAGCCAGCGATTTAGCCCAGTGTGCTAAACCAGCCCCACTAAGAGGCAATTTAGCATGGCTAATTCACCTAACCTGCACATCTTTGGACTCAGGATTTAGGCGTCCCTTGGTGCTGCTCTTGGCAGCCACCACAAATTACAAAACATTAGTTTGCAAGGACAGCAGTGATTCAGAAGGCAATTAGAATGTTGGTGTTTATTGCAAAGGGAATGGAATATAAAAGTAGCTGTGTTGCTGTAGCTGTACAGTGCCTGAGACTGCATCTAGAGTCTGTGTACAATTTTGTCCTCGTTACTTCAGAGAGGGTATTATTGTTGTTCAGAGAATGTTCATGACGTTTTTAAAATTCATTCATGGGATGTGGGCTTCGCTGATGAGGCCAGCTTGTATTGCCCATCCCAAATTATGGGAAGGCAATGGCGTAGGGGTATTGTCACTAAACTAGTAAACCAGTGACCCAGTGCAATGCTCTGGGGACCCAGGTTCATATCCCGCCACTGCAGATGGTGAAATTTGAATTCAATTTTTAAAAATCTGGAATTAAAAATCTAATGATGATTGTCGTAAGAAACTCATTTGATTCACTACTGTCCTTAAGAGAAGGATATCTGCCGTCCTTACCTGGTCTGGCCTACATGCGACCCTTAACCGCCCCCTAAAGGGCAATTAGCAATTAGGAGGGGCTGGTTTAGCACAGGGCTAAATCGCTGGCTTTGAAAGCAGACCAAGGCAGGCCAGCAGCACGGTTCAATTCACGTACCGGCCTCCCCGAACAGGCACCGGAATGTGGCGACTAGGGGCTTTTCACAGTAACTTCATTTGAAGTCTGCTTGTGACAATAAGTGATATGCATTTTCATTTCAATTAGGGAAATGCTGGCCCAGCCTGCCCATGAACAAATAAAAAAATAAATAACTAAAATTCCCCTTGAGAAGACGGTGATGAGCTGCCTTCTTGAACCGCTGCTTTCCATGTGGTGTACGCACAACCACTGATTCCTGGGATGAAGGGGTTATCTAATGAGGAAAGGTTGAGCAAGTTGGGCCTATTCCCATTGGAGTTTGGAAGACTGAGAGGTGATCTTATTGAGCAGCACGGTAGCATTGTGGATAGCACAATTGCTTCACAGCTCCAGGGTCCCAGGTTCGATTCCGGCTTGGGTCACTGTCTGTACGGAGTCTGCACATCCTCCCCGTGTGTGCGTGGGTTTCCTCCGGGTGCTCCGGTTTCCTCCCACAGTCCAAAGATGTGCAGGTTAGGTGGATTGGCCATGATAAATTGCCGTAATTGTCCAAAATTGCCCTTAGTGTTGGGTGGGGTTACTGGGTTATGGGCATAGAGTGGAGGTATTGACCTTGGGTAGGGTGCTCTTTCCAAGAGCCAGTGCAGACTCGATGGGCCGAATGGCCTCCTTCTGCACTGTAAATTCTATTTTAAAATTAAAAAAAAAAAAATAAACATATAAGATCCTGAGGGGCTTGTCAGGGTGGCTCTGAGGATGTTTTTCAACGTGAGGAATCAAGAAAATTTTCAAATGAGGGATCTCCCAATAAATACAGAGATCCATAGAATAGAATCCCTACAGTGCAGAAGAGGGCCATTTGGCCCATCGAGTCTGCATCCAACCCTCTGAAAGAGCACCCTACCTAGGTCCATTCCACCATCTTATCTCTTTATCCCCACCTAACCTGCACATCTTTGGCCTGTGGGAGGAAACTGGAGCAACCGGAGGAAACCCACGCAGGCACAGGGAGAACATGCAAACTCCACACTGACAGTCATCCAAGATCGGAATCGAACCTGGGTCCCTATCTCTGTGAGATAGCAGTGCTAACCACTGTGCCACCGATGAGGAAGAACTTTTCCTCTGAGGGTCATTATTCTTCGAAATTCTCTATCCCAGAGAACAGCAGAGGCTGGGTCATTGAACATATTCTAGGCTGAGTCGGAGAGATTTTTGATTGACAAGGGAGTCAAGAATTTTGGAGGACAGGCAGGAAAGTGGGGTGAAGGCCATGGTGGGAGGCAGCCATGACCTTATTCCATGGCAGAGCAGGTTTGAGGGGCTGAATGGCCTCCTCCTGCTCCTATTTCTTGTGTGCTCTTCTGCCCCCCTGTACTAGCTCCTTCACTTGACGGTAATGATAGACTGAGGGATTTGCCAAAGCATCATGAAGTTTAGAGGCTGTGGTTGAATGTTGTTGTTACAGATGGACTGCAGCAACTCTTGCAGGTGCAGTTTAGAGCTGCTAGATCTGGTCTGAATTTGTGTGTGCAAATCAAACTTTACAGCATTGAAGGGGGCCATTCGCGGATTACATTCACTGCGATTCAGAAGAATGGTGGGGGGGAATCTCACAGGAACCTATAAAATTCTAACAAGACTAGACAGGGCAGATGCAGGAAGGATGGTCATGATAGAGGGGGCATCCAGGAATCACAGTCTGAGGATGCAGGGTGGACCATTTCGGACAGAGATGGGGAGAAGTTTCTTCACCCAGAGAGTGGTGAGCCTGTGGAATTCACTGCCACAGAAAGTAGTTGAGGCCAAAACATTGTGGGCGGGATTCTCTGATCCTCCACGTGGGCCCGCGCCAAAGTGGGCCGCAGCGCGCATGCGCAGACCCGCTTGCGACTGCTGTGTGCATGCGCGACTGCAGAGCCAGAGCTGTGCGACGCATGCCGGGGCCCTGCTAGCCCCCTGGAAAACGGGGAATCACCCCCGGACTTTCGAGGAAAAAGCCCGGAGCTATTCTCGCCTATTTTCCGGTGGGCATGGGGACTTAGTCCCCAAAAGGGAGAATCCCGCCCTATATGTTTTCAAGGAGGAATTCGACACAGCATTTGAGGAAGGGGGGGGGGGGGTCAAAGGATATGGGGGTGTGGAAGGCGGGATCAGGGTTTTGAAATTAAATGAAAAGAAAATCGCTTATTGTCATGAGTAGGCTTCAATCAAGTTACTGTGAAAAGCCCCTAGTCGCCACATTCCGGCGCCTGTTCGGGGAGGCTGGTACGGGAATCGAACCGTACTGCTGGCCTGCTTCAAAAGCCAGCAATTTAGCCCAGTGAGCTAAACCAGGCCCTGTGAGCTAAACCAACCCCCTGAGTTGGATGATCGTAATGAATGGCGGAGCAGGCTCAAAGGGCCCAATGGCCTCCTCCTGCTCCGATTTTCTATGTTTCATTCGGCCCATTTTGCCTATGCTCGCTCTTTGAATGATGAATCCCTCTGCCCCCCCCCCCCCCTTCTCAACCCCATTCATCTTCCTTTTAAAGCAATATACCATTTAACAAATCTGTGTATACATACAGAGAAATATACTTAAATAAAGACCGCTATCCGGCAGCATATCTTTCACAAGAATTGCTAGTCACAGGCATCATTCATACAAACTGGCAATGCTGCCGATCGGGACCTTAAACACAAGCCTTTAACTTGTGCACAGCCCCAGACAGCTAATGTGTCACAATTACCAACAGGGGGTGTGAATAGTACAAGGAGACAGAGCGAGCTTCTTTCAGGATTAACTCCGCCCCCTGAGGGCTGACCAGAGCCCTTTCCCCCTCCTCCCCCTTTCCGCATAACTGATATATCTTCTCTTTTGGTCGGTCACTTGGGAGAGGAGGGAAAGATTCGGGGGTCTGATTTATTCGTCAGGTTTCAGGTCGTTGGCGAAGGAGAGGTGGTAACTTCCTAACATCCACGCTTTCTGCGCAGACTTGCTTCCTCATCGACCCTCCCCCATTGAAACATCATGAAAAGCTCCAGCAGCCTGTGCGAGGAATGAGTGAGTGTGTGTATATGCACATATGTGTGTATTCAGGTCCTGGGATCTATAAGCAGAGGATTTCGGTTATCGTTAAGCTGCGGATCGTTCTTATCCCATCCAGCCCCCCCGTCCCCAACACACAATCCTCCTCCCATTGCATCGTTAATACCCCAGGAGCGACTCAAAAGCAGACGGGTCAGGAAGAAGGCTGGAGGCTGCTTTGGGGCAGCGTCTGCAGAATCAACAAGTTTGCGAGCAGTTATTGGCATCTCTCGTGTGTGTGTGTGTGTGTGTGGGGGGCGGTGGCGGGCGCCCCCCTCCTGTCCTTGCCTCAACTGACTGATATCACACACACACACCTTCATCCAACCCTTGTTTTTATTTAATGTTTCGAATTTTGGAAACAATTGGTGTCTGTGTGTGTGGGGAGGGTGGGGGTTTCTGCTTGTTTGATCTGCACCATGCTGAAGGTTCTAACCAAAAAACTCCGAGCCCAGACGCTGAATGAGATCCAGCCTTTTCAAGTTAAGGTGAGCCGGGTTTTTGTTTTGCAACTTTCATTGTTTTGCCAATAACCTTGTCAGTTTGTGAATGGGCCATGTGACAGGCGAGGAAAGAAGGCAGTTTTATGGGCATTGGCTCTCTCTCTCTCTCTCTGAAACTACTAATTATTAAGAGTTAGTTAATGATTCGATTATCTTGGTGGATCGCCATATGTTTAATACTAGTTAATTATCAATTAAACCAGACTTTTTTTTTTGAAGAAATTTGACACTTTAAAAAAATCAAACTTTAAAAATTCTTAAAAATTGACCCCCAGCTTAATTTGATAAATTAGCATTATCTTATCTATAGATATTACACATTTCAGCTGTGTGTCTGTGCATATGTTCACACAATTTGATAAAATGCCAAATTGCTTACTATTTTGTGGATAAGGATTGTTTCATCTCATTTCCCTTTCTGTGCCCCTCGCACATGCCTCATTTACAGCTCTCAGCTAAAGATTTCTCGGTGCCAGTGGTCCATTCTAGTGGGTTACAAGGGACTCGTGGAGAAGTGAAGGAGTGAGCTGAGGGTCACTGGAGAGGTAGAAGTTGCTTTACATGCAGGGAAGTTGTTGACCTCTTTGGAAGCTGCTGAATGCATTGAGGCAGAGGGATTGGCTGGTTAGTCAGCCCAGATGTAACATGTACCCACTTGCTGTGCTACAGAGTGGCTGGGTGAGTTGGCCTGTTTACCCAGTCGCCACCTGTCTCTTCCGCCCCTCCCTGCCCCTTCAAAAGTAGTTTTCCATTTCTGCCAGGAGGCACAAAATGATGATTTTTTAAAAATTCATTCCTGGGATGTGGACCAGCATTTGCTGCTCATTCCTAATTGCCCTTGAACTGAGTGATGTTGCTGGGCCGTGTCAGAGGGCATTTAAGAGTCGACCACATTTGTGTGGGACAGGAGTCACATGTAGGCCAGACCGGGTAAGGGGTGACAGATTTCCACCCCCAAAGGACATCAGTGAACCCGACGGGTTTTCATGACAATGGCTTCATGGTCATCATTAGACTTTCAATCCAGATTTTATTGGGTTCAAACTTCACCATCTGCCGTGGTGGGATTCGAACCCAGATCCCCAGAGTATTACCCTGGGTTTCTGGATTACTTGTCCAGTGACAAAATCATTCTGCCACTGCCTCTGCTAAAAAAAAGAGGGGGGGGGAAGGAAAAGGACTGGCACTTGAAATGAAATGAAAATCGCTTATTGTCACAAGTAGGCTTCAAATGAAGTTACTGTGAAAAGCCCCTAGTCGCCACATTCCGGCGCCTGTTCGGGGAGGCTGTTACGGGAATCGAACCGTGCTGCTGGCCTGCTTGGTCTGCTTTCAAAGCCAGTGATTTAGCCCAGTGTGCTAAACAGCCCCTTGAGTCGGCCTGTGCTGCTGCTATTCCTTCTGATGCTGGATGAGGTCTGTCATGGCGCTGGATAGCAGAGAGTGGAGATCAGCTGTAGGCTATGGAGTGTGTTTGTCGAAACTGTGGCCCAAATGGATCAGTCCGATAACCCTTAGATAATGTCGATAATAAGGACTTTGTGGCATTGGCAGGTTGATTTAGATAGTTAACTTGCTACCACAAGGTGTATTGAGGCGAATAGCATTGACACATTGAACACATGAGAGGGCAAGAATTAGATTGATTTGTTGACGGGGGTTAGATGAGGTGGCTGCTGAAGGACGGTCATGGGACTACCTTCCTTTGCTCATTATTGGGTCATTGCATGGACTGCAAGCCATCTGACAGTCCGTTTTAGTGTGATAAAGTTAAATGGACACAAACCTGTGCATTTTGTCCATTCAAAACGTCAGGAGTTGCCAACCCTCCGGGATTGTCCTGGAGTCTCTGGAAAATAAAGATTAACCCGGGAGATAATTCACAGGAGCATGAAACAAGATTTGTGGTTTTTAAAAAAAAAAAATCTTTTTTTGAATAATTTTATTTGCTTTTAAAAAAAAATTGGAGATGAGAAAGGTTGTCTAATTGGATGATTCCTCACCGCCTCTTTTTGCATTCTAGTTATTTTGGGAAGGGGGCATTCCCAGAGGTTGGACATATCGGATAATGGGGCTTGAGGAGGGGGGAGAACGTGATTGGAGGCGGGAGGGCCATGACAAAATCTCCTGTATTAGGTTCAACCAGACTTGGTAATCTGACCATGGTGTGCTTTCCAAGTGGGCTAGTTATGTGGGGTAAAATGGGCAATGCCCTTCTAATGGCAACACGGTAGCACAGTGGTTAGCACTTGGGTCACTGTCTGTGTGGAGTCTGCACGTTCTCCCAGTGTCTGCGTGGGTTTCCTCCGGGTGCTCCGGTTTCCTCCCACAAGTCCCCAAAGATGTGCTTGTTAGGTGAATTGGACATTCTGAATTCTCCCTCCGTGTACCCGAACAGGCGCCGGAATGTGGCTACTGGGGGGTTTTCACAGTAACTTCAGTGCAGTGTCAATGTAAGCCTACTTGTGACAATAAAGATTATTACAATCATTCAAAGTGTAATTTCACCACCTGTCAATGTCCCCAACCTCCCAGCGTTTACTACCATTTTCTGCCATCTCTATGTGTGTCTAATTGTAAATGGACTGTGCAAGGAATTGTGCTTGTGAATATCCCACCATCTCCAGAATAAAGGAGGTGATATTGCTTTTATCTCTGTTTTTTAATGTGGGCATTGTGGCATGACCAGTATTTATTTATTGCCCGTGCTTAATTACCCTTGAGAAGGTGGTATTGAGATGCTGCCTTGCTGTTGCAATCAGTGTGATGTAGGTAGACCCACAGCTCTATCATGAGAAGAATTGTAACCCAACAATTATGCGCGCGATTTACCGGCCGTGTCCTAATAGAATCGGAACGGGACGTGGCTGGTAGATCCCGCGATAGGCCCCTTCCGGGATTCCTGATAGTCGTTACACCTCGCAAGATCTCACCGGGTGCTGTGATCTGGATCCTGCCCACAATTGCAGAATTAAGTGAGATTAAAGCTCCCTCAACTCTGTTGGCCCCAGATCAAACTGCTCCCGTGAACTTTCGGCCTTGCTGAGCAGACCCCAGCCAGGCGCCACAAACTGGGACCAGGTGGAACGGCACTTGAGAGAGGGGGGGGAGGGGTCTCCAGGTGATTGAAGGCCCCTGGATGGTTGGTATCTGGGCAGGATGGCACCCTGACAATGCCACCTGGGCACCCTGACAATGCCACCTGGGCGCCAGCCTGGCATTGCCTGGTTGCCCAGATGGCAGTGCCAGGCTGGTGGTGCCAAGGTGGCACTTTGCCTATGCCAGGAATTGGGCCGAAGGGTGCCCTGCCCATATGAGCTGGTGTGCATTAGGCTCGAGGACCCCTCAGCAGGAAAGTTGGGGGGGGGGGGGGGGGGGTGTCTGGGCATCGTGTCAGGGGGGTTGAGAGATCGGGGCACCATTTAAAAATAGTGAGCAGAGCTCCTCAATGCAGGAAGTGCGACAGACAGTGGTCTCAGTGAGTTTCTCCCCACTGAGACCCGAAAGAAAGAGTGCCATTTAATAGCAGGGTCATTCTTGGCACTAGGAGCGGCGGGAACACCACTCTAATCCTGCCCAGAATGAAATCTGTTTTTGGTTAAATCGCGCCCTATATTTCTAAATATGAAGTGGCTGTCACCCTCATCCTTTTTGAGTGCCAGAAGTCAATGGTTTGGATGATGCTGCCAAAGGAGCCGTGGCAAGTTGTTGCTGTGCACCTTGGATCTCTCTAACTCTGCAATTACTATAAACTGTAGAAAATAATATCACACTGACTCATCATCAACCCTCAGCAAAGTTGATAAAGTCTGCGGAGGTTAGTTGATGGACTGAGCCTTTTGGAGTGTCATGTTGCTTTAGTCAAGGCAGTGTGCCCTTATGTGATCGTTGCTGGTTGAATTAGATCTGAATTCACAGTTTACTTAGATGATTGCCTGCATTCTACATTGATGCAGCAGCAACTAATAACGCCTTGTTCTGACAATTGGGGCCCACCAGCATATTTGTAGCATGAAGGAATTCTGTTCAGCCTCTTCAGATTTAAGTGACAAGGGGCACAATTGGAGATTGTGTCCAGCCTTGGAAATTTAAAATCCCCCTCCTTCCATGCAGATTTTACCCCTCGATTCTGAAGGGACAGACTGGGTCATAAATCATTGAGCGTTACCAGCTCTCTGATGCCTTTGTCCATATCCTCCAATTTACTCATTACCCGTTATTTTATTGATCTGTATCAGTTCCTATTAAGCAACACCTCATATGTACGACCAGATGAATTAGGAGCACTCATTTGGCTCCCTGAGATCCTACTCCCCCCCCCCCATTTTATACGATCATGGTTGATCTGATTGCGCCCTCAACTCTACTGTCTTGTGTAACCACCCCCCCCCCCCCCCCCTTGCTCCCACCAAATCAATGAATAATCTATCTAACTTAACCTTAAAAAATGTTTATGACCCTGCCTGCACTGCTCTCTGGGGGTGGGGGGGAATCCCACAGACTAAAGACAATTTTCAAACGCCCGTCCTTGTTTTTAAACCCCTCTGTAGTTGCCTCACACCTCCCTACCTCCTGTAACCTCCTCCAGCTCCACAACCCACCCAGGTTTCCATAAGACATAGGAGTAGGCCATTTGGCCCATCGGATCTGCTCTGCTTTCCCGCCTTGGTCCCATAACCTTTCATTCCCTTACTGATTAAAAATCTGTCTGTCTTGGCCTTGAACATACCTAAGGACCCAGTCTCTACACCTCCAATTCTGGTCTCCTGCACCAATTCTTTTTGTTTTTTAAATTGCTCCACATTAGTTGGGTGTGCCTTCTACTTCCTAGCTCCTGCACTCTGGAATTCTCGTCCTAAATTCCTGTCTCTCTTCCCTCACTTCAAGACGCTCCTCAAAGTATTTTTGTTTTAATTAAGCTTTTGATCAACTCTAATATGTGGCACAGCATCAAACTTTGTTCGATTGTAATCCTGAGGATGCTCTTATATATTAAAGGAGCTTTATAAATACAGGTTGTGCCTGACATTCCAAATGTCCATTTCTTTTAAAAAAAAATGTAAAGTACTCAATTATTATTTTCCAATTGAGGGGCAATTTAGCATGGCCAATCCACCTACCCTGCACATCTTTTGGATTGTGGGGGTGAAACCCACGCAGACACGGGGAGAATGTGCAAACTCCACACAGTGACCCAGGGCCGGGATCGAACCCAGGTCTTCGACGCTATGAGGCAGCAGTGCTAACCACTGTGCCACCATGCCGTCCTCCAAATGCCCATTCCTTATGTTGTGTGTGATGCCTCCCTGCGAATGTAAATGGATGTGGATATTCAATCCATTTTGTTCATAACGATGACTTGCATTTGTATAGCACCTGATTGTGACCTCTGCATGTCCCAAAGTGCTTTACAGCCAACTAAGTAGCTTTTTGAAGTCTAGTGACTGTTGTAATGTTGGAAACATGGGCAGGCAGTGTGTGTACAACAACACGCTCCCACAAAGAACAATTAAATAAATGACTAGGTCATGTATATCACAATGGTTGGTGCTTTTCATGACCTGCAAATGATTGATCAGCCCTGCTGCAGATGGCAGTGTAGCCGGAGACGATAGCTGCTTAGCCGAGAAAGCAGTTTTGTTGTGCAGAGAAAAATAATGAGAAAATATGTTTTTTTAAAAACAAAAAATCTTCTGAAGTTAAGTTTCCAGGCTCAACTAAGCTGGCTGGTTTCTTCACTGAGGGAGGGAAGGCCAGATGCCAAGTTAACCCAGTGTGTGAAGCAGCTAGATTGGCAAGGCCAGATGCTAGGGAACAGACTATTTTCTGTTAACACGCAGGATTTGGCCTGATTCGAGAGAATTGAAGGGAATCAATAACTTTGAAATTGGAGGATGTAGTGGAATGAAAGAATCCCCTTTGAAGTTTGCTGCTCTTAAATGTCCTTTAAGGGCTATTTTTGTCTCTTCGACTCTTGTTTCTCCTCTTCAAGATGTTTTGTAAAATCACCATTATCTAATATTTCCTTAAGTGGCTCCGTGTCTAATTTCGTTTTTGGTCATCTTGGAATGTTTCTTGATGTTAAGAGAATTATGTAAATGCAAGTTGTTGATGTTGCGTGCCACATACTGTGAATACAGATCTGGTATTACATTCAGCTATCACTTGTTAGAGTTCTTCCTGGCACATGTCTGGGCCAAGGAAGAGGCCTCGTCTTGCCATTCCTCCAAAGCCATTTGCTGTGAATAGCTCCCCTGTGTACACCGAAATGCACCTTAATTGATTTCACAAATCATGCCTCTTTCACAGTAACAGGGATTGGGATTGTCTGAGGGAGTGTGAAGTGTAATATTTGCACTGGCTGGGATTGGAGGATGGCAGGATGATCAAGGTTGACTGTGTTAGATCAACTGCAATCAGGATAGTGTGTCAGTGTAAGAATGTGTCTTGTTAACAGGCTGTGAACATCATGGTACCAACAGGGTAACTATACACTAAATCCACAGGCCATCGCTATCATATATTCACATTCCCTCATGATTCTTAAAAGCCTGAAAGCAGATATGTGTGAGGACAGTGAGAGGTCATTTTTATTACATATGAACGTACAAACTAAGAACTGGCGTAGGCCACCCAGTTCCTCGAGCCTGCTCTGTACAATTCAATAAGATCACGGCTGTAGCCGCAGCCCCATGTTCCTGCCTACCCCCGACAACCTGTCACCCCCTTGTTAAACAAGAAGCTATCTAGCTCTGCCGATAAAAATATTCAAAGACTCTGCTTCCACTGCATTTTGGAGAAGAGAGTTTCAAAGGCATGGTGGCACAGTGTTTAGCACTGCTGCCTCACAGCTCCAGGGTCCCAGGTTCAATTCCGGCCTTGGTTGACTGTCTGTGTGGAGTTTGCACTTTCTCCCTGTGTCTGCGTGGGTTTCGTCTGGGTGCCCTTGTTTCCTCTCTCAGTCCAACGATTTGGTGGATTGGCCGTGCTAAATTGCCCCTTTAGTAGCCAAAAGGATAGGTGGGATTACTGGGATAGGGTGGAGGTGTGGGCTTAAGTAAGGTGCTCTTTCCAGGGGCCTGTGCAGACTCAATGGGCCAAATAACCTCCTTCTGCACTGTAAATTCTATGGTTCTATGATTCAAAGATACTCAACCCTGTGAGAGAAAAGATTTCTCTTCATCTCTACTTTTATTGGGAGACTCCTTAGTATTAAATAGTGACCCCTAGTTCTAAATTACCCTACAAGGTAAAACATCCTCTCCACATTCACCCTGTCGAGATCCCTTGGGGTTTCTGTTTCAATCAAGTCACTGAACTCCAGCGGACACAATTTCAGCCTGTCCAATGTTTTCTCCTAAAACAACCTGCCCATTTCAGATATTAGTCGAGTGAACCTTCTCTGCTTCCAATGCATTTACATCTTTCTTTTCGTAAGGAGACCAGTACGTGGTACTTCAGATGTGGTCTTATCAATGCCCTGTTTAACTGAAGCAACATCTCCCTATTGTTGTGTTGAAGTCCCCTCCCAATACAAGGTAACATTCTACTAGCTTTCCCAATTACTTGCTGTGACTGTATACTAACCTTTAGTGAATCATGCACTCGGACACCCAGATCCCTCTGTATCTCAAGAGCTCTGCAATCTCTCACCATGTAGTTAATGTGTTTCTTTATACTCCATTTGCCAGATCTTTGCCCACTCACTTAACCTGTCTACATCTCTTTGTAGCCAATAGAAAATGACCCATTTATGCCTACTCTGTTTCATATTAGCTAACTAATCTTCTATCCATGTCAATATGCTACTCTGTACACCGAGGTTTTATTTTCCTTTGATATGGTACCTTTTTGAATGAAGGAGTTACATTTACTATTTTCTGATCTAATGCAACCTTCGCTGAATCTAGAGAACTTTGGAAAATTAAAACCAATGCATCAGCTATCTCACTAGCTGCTTTTAAGAACCGAGGATTAGGCCCATCAGTACTGGGGACCTGTTGGCCCTCAGCGCCAACCATTTGCTCAGTACCACTTCCCTAGTGAGTGTAATTTTCCATTTCCTGATTCCCAGTTATTTCAGGGATGTGATGTTACTTGCATCCTTTATAGTGAAGATTGATGTAATTTATCTGCCATCACCTTATTTTCCCTTTATTAATTCTCCGGATTCGCTTTCTATAGGACAAATGGTCACTTTGTTAACTCTTTTATTTTTAAAATATCTATAGAGACTCTTATTTTCTATTTTTATGTTTCCAAATAGATTTATCTCGTACTCTAATTTTTCCTCCCTACTCAATCTTTTAGTCATTCTTTGCTGCTTTGTATATTCTGTCCAATCTTCTGACCTGCCACCCACCTTTGCCCAATTATGTTTCTTCTTTAGGTTTGATATAACTTTTTTGTTAACTACCGATGGTGGGTCCTCCCCTTGTTTTTTTTTCTTGTTGGATTTTATCTATTCTATGTATCTAAAATAACCCTTTCAATTTCTGCCATTGACCCTCAACCTAATTTGCCAGTTCACTTCAGCCAGCTCTGCTTTCATGACCTCTTAATCATCCTTATTTAAGTTTAAAATACTAGTATTTGACCAATTTCTCTCTCCCTCAAACTGAATGTAAAATTCAATCATATTACAATCGTTGCTACCTAGGAGTGCCTTAACTCTATGGTCGTCAATTGTTGTTTGTGTATCTTCACATGCATATACTATTTTTTTATCCCTTTGGAGAATATTAGGGGAAGTGAAGTGTTGGAAGGATTTCCAAGCTGATTATCAGCCCAATGAACCATGTTGAATGCTCCTTCCATGGCCAACAAGTCCTGGCGTTGGACTCTAACCTGAAGTTTGTGGTCCAGCAGTAAGGGTGCAACCTGTGCCGCAAGATCTCCTGGTCATCAATTAATCCTATCTCCATGCACAATATCCAGCTTAGTATAGCCTGCTCTCTGGTTGGCTACTGAACATGCTGAAACTATCCTGAAAACATTCTATGAACTTCTCATCGAGGCTACGTTTGCCTTTTCCTGTCTATGTAGATTAAAATCCTCCATGATTAATGCCTCCCCTTTCTGACAAGCTCCCATTATCTCTCCCTTTACACTCTGCCTACTGTACAGTTACTCTTAGGGGGTTCGTACCTCACACCCACAAGTGATTTATTGCCTTTATTATTTCTCATCTCTACCCAAACTACTTCTACAGCCTGGCTTCCTGAATTTAAGTCATCCCTCTCTATTGTTCTCATGCCATCATTAATTAAGAGCCACCTTCCACCTTTTTCTGCCCTTCCTAAATCTCATATACCCATCAATACTCGGGTCTCAGTCTATGTCATCCTGCAGTTTAATAACTTGATTGTGACCCGCTGGCTCAGGTTAGTCAAGGGTTAGCTCCTAATTTGAGCTGGTTTTGGTCAGTGTAGCAGTAATAGTGCTACATTTGGATGCACACTTGAAATTAAAATATTGCCCGGGGGGGGGGGGGGGGGGGGAGAGAGAGCGGGTGAATGGTGTTAATTGGATAGTAAGTACCAGCACAAACACAATGCGCCAAATGGCCCTGTTCTGTGATGTATGACTTTATGATGATATGGTAAGAGTAGTGCTGGATTCAGTTTAAGGGGCTGCACAGGGCTCACATGTAAATGGGAGGAGGAGCTGGGTGAGGAGATTGAGGAGGGGACGTGGGCGGATGCCCTGGGGAGGGTGAACTCCTCCTCTTGTGCGAGGCTTGGCCTCATACAGTTTAAGGTGCAGCACAGGGCTCACCTGACCGGGGCGAGGATCAGCCGGTTCTTTGGGAGTGAGGACAGGTGTATTAGGTGCTCTGGGAGCCCAGCAAATCATGCCCATATGTTCTGGGCATGTCCAGCATTGGGGGAATTTTGGAAGGGCGTGGCAGGGACGTTGTCGAGGGTGGTAGGATCCAGGGTCAATCCGGGCTGGGGGCTCGCAGTATTTGGGGTTGCGGAGGAGCCGGGAGTGCAGGAGGTGAAAGAGGCCGGTGTTCTGGCCTTTGCGTCCCTGGTAGCCCGGCGGAGGATTCTTCTTCAGGGGAAGGACGCGAGGCCCCCAAGCGTGGAGGCCTGGGTCAACGACATGGTTTCTCAAGCTAGAGAAGGTGAAATTTGCCCTAAGGGGATCAGTGCAGGGGTTTTTCAGGAGGTGGCAGCCATTCCTGGACTTCCTGGCAGAACGATAGAAACAGGCCAGCAGCAGCGGGGGGGGGGGGGGGGGGGGGGGGGGGGATGTTTTGTACTAAAGACACGGGCATAGTTGTTCTGTGCCAATGTCGGGCATTAATTCATTTCCTCTTCTGTGTATGGGGGGGGGGGGGGGGTTCTGTCCTGTCTATTGAAGGGACGGGCAGATGTTTGGGGGAATGATAGGTGTTAGTTTATCTCTTCCGCTGTGCATGCGTGGGGGTGGAGGGGGGACTGTTCTTCGTAAAAAAAAACATTCTGTCTTTTTGTTGTTCATATTATGTAAAAATTTGAATAAAAATTATTTTAAAAAAAATATAGTGCTGGATTAAGGAGGGAAAACTGCCGTTCTCTTTCACTATCTGACTGGCATTCGGTGACGTTTTATTCCCAATGCATAAAAGCGGAAGAGGAGGCCTCAGTAGCAAGATAACTTTTCCAATGACCTTTTGCCAGAATGGGTTTCCAATCGTGACAGGAAATTTTTAACACTGATCTCGCCACAGATGCCCCTTGATCCTCCACTAAGTGCTTCCCGCAATTCTTGTTTATATTTTAGATTTCCATGATTGATAGTTGGATGCATTCTTCTGCGGTTTTAAAAATTGAATCCTCTCGGTCCCTCCTTTTGTTGTCTGTTTCTGTTTATTTATTTTTAGTGCATGTGTGAATATTTGTCAGTGTGTTTGCAAGTGGGTTACGGGATTTCTGTGCGTTATCTCCCGTTTGTAAATAAGGCGAAATAGAGAGCTGTTCATGGAGGTGGAACGTCCCAGCGTTCCCCGCGGCAGTGGAGTCCCCCTATTAAATGTCCAGTCTCCAGCTAGGATAGAGGGCTTGCACGCCCGCTGTGCATTCTGGGACATGGCCGCTTCCATGACCGCCTATTGTCTCGCTGCCGTTCCAGCACCAAACAAAATGCAGGATTAAGGTTGGACATCAAGAAGACGATGCGAATAGGCCACTCTCCTCCCGTTCGTGGCAGGAGTTGGTCGGACTTCACCTGACCTGCGATTTGAGAAGAATAAAGGGGCTTTTGTGTCGCCCGCGCTGCTGCAGAGCAAGATGCGGCCGATTGACAGGAGCCCTGAAGAGCGGCTTTCTCCCTCTCGCACAGCAGATTTACATCGGACCTGTATAGGAAGCGGACTGTATCCGGGATTGTTTTGTGAACTCTCCAGTAATCCTCGTGACCTTTCCTCATTAGATCTAGGAGGAGCGTTTCAATGTGGTGATGTTACTGGACTAGTAATTTAAAGCTGGAGACTCCATACTCCAGTAAGTACGCGTTCAACTCTACTAAGGCCATTTGAGAATTTAAAGATCTGGGAATTTAAAAAAAAAAAGCAAAAGGCTGGGATTATTAAAAGTGAGCATGAAGCTGTCAGATTGTTGCATTAAAATTAAATTTATACACTAATGTATTTTTTTGGGGCGGGAAACTTGCCTTCCTTACCCGATGTGGTTCATGTGTGGGTCCAGTTTCACACCAGTATGATTCATAACTGCTCTCTATAGTTGCTGAGCAAGTCACCCTATTCTAGGGGTGAGTGTTCAATGCTGGCCTTGCAGCCACACTCCGAGCATGAATTAAAATGCGCCAGCCAATCAGGCCCCAAACAAAGGGGAACCTTGGGGTTATAAGTGACGGTATCTCTTATTTCTGTGTCTTCCTTTTCCGTCTTCTGCACTGTCAGATTAAGAATTGTGGAGGAATTTCTTTTATATTTAGAATTGTGAGAGCCTGTAGTGTAACTTATCCAAGTTTGCTGATGATAGGGGGGCGGGGGTAGGAAAGTAAGCAATGAGAAGGGTGTGAAGAGACTGCAAAGGAATATATAGACAGATGAATTGATTGGGCAAAGTGGTGACAGATGGAGTATAATGTGGGGCACTGCGAGATTAATTACTATGGTATTAATTACCACAAGACATCCCACAGTGTAACAGTGTGGTCTTTGTTATAATGGAGGAAATCATAGAATCCATACAGTAGAGAAAGAGGACACTCGGTCCCTCGTCTGCACTGGCCCTCTGAAAGAGGACCCTCCCTATCTAGGCTCAAGCCCCCACCCTATCCCCATAATCCAGAGACCCCACCTTTTTGGACGCTAAGGGGCAATTTAGCATGGCCAATCCACCTAAACTGCACACTTTGGACTGTAGGAGGAAATCAGAGCACCCAGAAAAACCACGCAGTCGTGAGGAGAGCATGAAAACTCCAGTCACCTATCATAGAATTTACAGTGCAGAAGGAGGCCATTCAGCCCATCGAGTCTGCACCGGCTCCTGGAAAGAGCACCTTACCCAAGGTTAACACCTCCACCCTATCCCCTAATGGCTAATGGCTGGAATTGAACCTGGGACACTGGCGCTGTGAGGCAGCCGTGCTAACCACTGTGTCGCCATTATGTTTTTTCCCCAATGTTGACTGAGGGATAAATATTAGTTGGTTATCTTCTGTAATCATTTGAGGGGGCCTCAATTTGACAAATAATCAAAAAGATGGCACCCTTAGAATGCAGCATTCCCTCAGTACTGCAATAGAGTGTCAGTCTAACTTTGAGGCTCTAATCCTCTGACTCAAACATGGTACCAAGTAGGCCATAACTGGCAACTGAAAGTATTTTTTTTTACAAAAGTGGAGACTATTTGATGTTGATATTTAGAAGGATTTCTGTGTCCTTGTATAACAATCTTAGGAAGTTAACATGCAGACACTGCACAGCAATTAGGAAGGCAAATAATATGTTGTCCTTTGTTGCAACGGCATTGGAGTATAAGCTCCACAACTACTGCACCGTGTGCATGGTCCCTGAAAGCTAAGAAGGACATCCTTCAATGTTCAATACACTTATTCCATGGATGACAGGGTTGTCCGATGATGGACTGGATTGGACCCATATTCTTTGGAATTTTGAAAGCTTTTTAAAAAATAAATTTAGAGTACCCAATTCATTTTCTTTCCAATTAAGGGGCAATTTAACATGGCAAATCCACTTACCCTGCACATCTTTGGGTTGTGGGGGCGAAACCCATGCAAACACTGGGAGAATGTGCAAACTGCACATGAACAGTGACCCAGGGCCGGTTTCCTCATAATCGCGGCATCAGAAGGTGGACATTTAGGACTGAGATGAGCAATTTTTTCACCTGGAGGACCATTAAGTGTTCAGTTGTTGAATATATTTAAGACTGAGGTGGATAGACTTTTGGACAGTCGTGTAGTTGAGGGTGGAAAAATGGGGTTGAAATGGGAAAATCACTGAAAGCAATGCTGGTTTCCTCATAATCGCGGCATCAGAAGGTGGACATTTAGGACTGAGATGAGCAATTTTTTCACCTGGAGGACCATTAAGTGTTCAGTTGTTGAATATATTTAAGACTGAGGTGGATAGACTTTTGGACAGTCGTGTAGTTGAGGGTGGAAAAATGGGGTTGAAATGGGAAAATCACTGAAAGCAATGCTTGTAGGTGCAGCAAACAGTTAAGATGGCAAATGGTATGTTGGCCTTTATTGCAAGACGACTTGAGTATAGGAGTAAGGATGTCATATCTGAGCTGCCCAGATGAGACCACAACTGGAGAATTCTGTGAAGTTTTGGTCGTCTCCTCTAAGAAAGAATGTACTCGTCATAGAGGGAGTGCAGTGAAGACTAATTCCTGGGATGGCAGCATTGTCGTATGAGGAGAGATTGGGTCAACTGGGCCTGTACTTGCTGGAATTTAGAAGAATGAGAGGGGATCTAATGGAAACGTATGCATTTCTTATGGGGCTGGGCAGATTGGATACAGGGATGGTCTTTACTCTGGCTGGGGTGTGGCTCTTTTTAAAGTACTAACATGGTACTGGGATGAGTTCTAGAACAAGGGGTCACTATCTCAGGACACTGGGTGGACTATTTCGGACTGAGATGAGGAGAAACATCTTGATTGTGGCGAACCTGTGGAATTCTCTCTCTCAGATGGCTGTGGAGGCCAAATTGCTGAATATATTTAAGAAGATAATAAATAGATTTCTAAACTCTAAAGGTGTCGAGGGGTGCGTTGGGTGTATGATGTTGAGATAGAGGATCAGCCATGATCATGTTGAATGGCGCAGCAACCTCGAAGAGCAGAATGGCTTACTCCTCCTATTTTCAATGTTTCTGTGCTATGAAGTGGTGGACATTGGAACAGCAATGGGCTATCCCCTTCAGTCCCGAAAATGTATCTGATGCCCCAACATTTACAGCTTTGAGGGAGTGTTCCAAATTTTCACCACCCTTTGTGTGAAAATGCACTTCCTGATTTCACTCCTGAACAGTTAGCTCTAATTTTAAGGGTCCATCTTCTGGGTTGCCTTGTCTGAAGGAATAGTTTCTCCCTTTTCTTTAATGTAGAGTACCCAATCCTTTTTTCCCCAATTATGGGGCAATTTAGCGTGGCCAATCCACCTACCTTGCACACCTTTTTGGGTTGTGGGGGTGAGACCCACTCGGACACGGGGAGAATGTGCAAACTCCACATGGACAGTGACCCAGTGAACCCGGATCATCGGTGCCGTGAGGCAGCAGTGCTAGCCACCGTGCTGCCCTGTTTCCCCCTTTTTCTACCTCCCTTGTGACATCACCGGCTATGGTGGGTGTCTCTGGGGAAGAGTGCTGAGGTTGGTGGATTTGAATCTTGCTATTGCTCATCGAAGCCGGCTGATTGCAATTAGCTGATGAGAGGAGGAAACCTATGATTCAGTGGAAATTTGTAGAATTCCATAAAAACACAGATGGAGTCCATTCTGTCTATTGTGCCTATGTTAGTACTTTAGCCATTCTATTAATCCTGCTTTTTTCCTCATAGCTTTGCTCTTTAGTACTTATCCACTTTGGTTTCATTCATTCCAGGAGTGTGGGCGTCACTGGCTAGGCCAGCATTTATAGCCCATCACCAATTGCCCCTGGTGTTGGTGAGGCGCCTTCTTGAACCGCTGCAGTCCGAGGTGTAGAATCATTGAATTTGCAGTGCAGAAGGAGGCCACTCGGCCCATCGAGTCCGCACCGGCTTCCGGAAAGAGCATCCCATCCAAGCCCGCACCTCCACCCCATCCCCATAACCCAGCAACCCCACCCAACAATAAGGGCAATTTTGGACACAAAGGGCAATTTAGCGTGGCCAATCCACCTAACCTGCACATCTTTGGACTGTGGGAGGAAACCGGAGCACCCGGAGGAAACCCACGCACACATGGGAAGAATGTGCAGACTCCGCACAGACAGTGACCCAAGCCGGGAATCAAACTTGGGATCCTGGAGCTGTGAAGCAATTGTACTAACCACTATGCTAATGTGCTGTCCCACAGTGCTGTTAGAGAGGGAACTCCAGGATTTTGACCCAGCGACAGTGAAGGAACGGTGATATATTTCCAAGTCAGGATGGTGAGTGGAGTGGCTTGTGGGGGGGAGCTTCCATGTGGTGCTGTTCCCATATATCTTCTACCCTTATCCTTCCAGGTGGTAGTGGTTGTGGGTTTGGAAGATGCTGCCTGAGGAACCTTGATGAGTTCCAGCAGTGCATTGTGTAGATGGTCCACACGGCTGCCATTGTGCGTCGGTGGTGGAGGGAGTGAATGTTTGTGGGAGAGAAATCAAACTGGTTGCTTTGTCCTGGATGGTGTTGAGCTTCTTGAGTGTTGTTGGAGCTACGCTCATCCAGACAAGTGGAGAGTATTCCATCACACTCCTTACCTGTACCTTGTAAGATGTTGGACAGAGTTTGGGGGGGCAGGAGGTAGGTTACTAACTGCAAATATCCAAGCCTCCGACCTGCTCTTGTAGCCACAGTATTTATGTGCAATTCCCTTTTAAAAGTTAATATTGAATCTGCCTCCCCCTTTCAGGCAGTGTGTTGCAGATCATCACACTTCACGTATTTATTTTATTCCCCACCTAGCCATCTGCTTTTTGTTTTTGCAACCTATCTGGAATCCTTTCGTTATCAACCCTCTTTGCAGTGCAAACAGAGTTTCTCCCTGTTTACTTTATCAAAACCCTTACATTTTGAACACATCTGTTAAATAGTCACTTAATTCAGAAGGTTGAGGGTTTAAGTCCTGCTCCAGAACTGGAGCACAGAATTCTAGACTGATTCACTGCTCCAGTGCAGTGTGGAAGGAGTTTGCTACTCGTCTTTCAGATGAGATGATAAACCGAGGCCACGGTGCGCCCTGTCGGGTGGATGTAAATGATTGTGTGGCACTATTTTCTCTGGTGCCTTGACCAATATTTTGTTTTAAAAATCTCTATTGTGTTCCTCGTTCTGGGTGAGTGTACTTAACACTCAATTGGCTCAGTTTTATTCCTTGGCTCTAGAGTCGCCAGGTATCCTTATGATACCGCCACGAGGTTCAAGTTCAAGTTCAGATCAATGACTCAATACACCAGTTATTATTAAACACATTTATTATTACACAGTAAATCGATACTCATGCAACTAATACTAACGGACTAAACTATTCCTACCACTATAAGCCAATACTTATCTTCGATAAGGGAACACACTGGATCAGGGAACAATGGCCTCTTGTTCTGTCCTGAGACTGCAGACTTCCCAGTTGGTACGGGCTAAGGGGTCAGGAGTGTCTACTCTCATAGCGAGCGTTGGTTGGACACTTACTTGTCGGTGTAGCTGTTGGCCAGGCCTCTCCTTCTCACGTTCAAGTTCTTAGAGAGCTGCTGCAAAGGTGTTCTGCTGGGAGGGCCGGCTAAGAGAGCGAACTATACTTGGGATCTGTCCTTTATAGGTCACAGGGGCTTTGCGCCCATCTGGGCAGACCCTATACCTGCTTGCAATCGATTGGACCTCATACCAATCGATTGGTTTGAATTCCCCAATACTGGGGCTGTTTCCCGATCGCTGGGCGGTTCTTGGGGCTGTTTGTAACTTATTGTCCGGGACTCCTGCTGGCGCCGAAGAGTCTGGCTTGATCTTTGTTATTCTCGATTGTGTCCATTGTGCCCGGGAATCACCGGGAATCGCTCAATCAATATGCGCAACTGTTAGTTTCAGTGCTGTCTGGTTTCTTTGCAGACAGAATACACAGGGAGATTCTGCAGCCTGCCTGTTTTCCTTACATTGTCCTGTTTTCCCTGCATGCATTTCAATTCTCCATTTTGTGTCGGGCAGTGGCCAACTTCGGTGGCTACAATTGCCACAAGTAGGCTTACATTAACACTGCAATGAAGTTACTGTGAAAATCCCCTAGTCGCCACACTCCGGCACCTGTTCGGGTACACAGAGGGAGAATTCAGAATGTCCAATAACAGCACGTCTTTCGGGACTTGTGGGAGGAAACCGGAGCACCCGGAGGAAACCCACACGGACACGGGGAGAACGTGCAGACTCCGCACAGACAGTGACCCTGGCGCTGTGAAGCCACAGTGCTAACCACGGTGCTACTATGCTGTCCAATATTTTTCCCTCAGCCAACATCATAGTGCTATCAGAGGCAGTGGTGGTGGTTCGAATCCCACAAGGGCAGATGGTGAAATTGGAATTCAATTCACATCTGGAATTACAAGTCTAATGACTGTGAAACCTTGTTGGGTGTCATAAAAACTATCTGATTCACTAATGTCCTTTAGGGAAGGAAAATGCTGTCCTTATCTGTTCTGGCCGACATGTGACTCCAGATCCACTCTTTGCCAATGACACCCACATCCTGTGAGTGAATAGAGAAAAAAAATACAGATGGGAAATTGGCAAATGTCTTAACCAAAATTGCAACAGTGATTAAGATCCAAAGTTACTTCATTGGTTGTAAGGTGCTAGTCTTTCATTAACTTCCTCTGCTCAGCAGTGATCCACAGTGAGTCTCTGCTACCATTGACTTTGTATAGATTATCCTGTTCAACACTTGTGCTGTATCCCACACATAGCTGGTCAAAGGTACTCTCCTCTGGCAGAGACTCCTGGAGCCAGTCTGGGAGAATGACGTCTTTAGATCAATCTACCAAATCTGATTAGATGCATTCCGAAGGTTTTACCGCACAATCTCCCGCATCCATTTATCCTACCCCCTCAAGCAACCATTTACTTTTTCCACCTCTAATATTTCTACAAGTAATGAATAAGTGGGCAAAATGCATTTTTTTTTAAGTAGACATGAGCGTGATTCTCTCAGCCCAGGCCGGGTTGGAGAATCGCAGGGACGGGCGCGAATCGCTCGACGCCGGTCCGCCGATTCTCCGGAGAGCGGAGAATTGGCACCATTCACGTCGGTGCGGCGCCGGTTGGGGGCTGCTGTGTTGGGGCTGGCGCAGCGAAGGGAGCCACTGCACATGCACATATTTGCCGCCAGTCCCACTGCGCATGCGCAGACCAGCGGTGCCCATCTGATGCCGGGATCAGCAGCTGGAGGGGCGTGGGTCACTCCAGTGCCGTGCTGGCCCCCCTGTAGGGGTCAAAATCGCTGCTTCTGAGACCATGTTGACACCGTCGAGAAACACGACGGCGTTTACGCCGGAGTCAACACTTAGCCTCAGGATCAGAGAATCTCGCCCATGATTTTGTTCTCCCAGGTTTTTTACAGTTGCCGCCTGTCCTTCAATTCGAGGGAGTCGTCTACCCAGGGTTGTGACTTTCTGCCTGAAAGTGACCTGAATCGTCTGGTTCTCAACCCGTAGATCCTTGGGTCGTGGTTTGATTTGTTTTTCAATTTGTTCCTTCATGGGATGTGGGCAATATAATCCGCGCCGGCATTTGCTGCCCATCCCAGATTGCCCTTGAATTGGAGTTGCTTGCCAGGCCGTTTCAGAGGGTAGTCAAGAGGCAACCACATTGCTGTGGATCTGGAGTCACACGTAGGCCAGGCCGAGTAAGGACAGCGGATTTCCTTCCCTAAAGGGAATTCGTGGATCAGACCGACTTTTACGGAAATCGGTGATGGTGAGATTCATGGATGGTCACCGTGACTGAGACTAGCTTTTCAATTCCATATTTTATTCATTTTATTTAAATTCCACCAACTACTGTGGTTTGATCCCTGGAGCATTCAGGCTGGGCCTCTGGATTCTTCACCCAGCAGCATTCCCACTTTGCACTGTCTTCCCTATGATTAATATATACATTTTTGGAGACTCCAGGGCCACTGATGTGGATAAACTTATCCACTGATGTGGATAAACTTTTGGTCAAAATTCATCCTTCAACCAACATCCATTTTAATTCTTGTTGGAGAATCGAGGACTAGTGGGTCACCGTTTTAAAATAAGGGGCTGCTCGTTTAAGAAGGAGAATTTTCTTTGAGTCACTGGAACTCTCTCACTCTAAAGGTAGTGGAAGATGATGTCTTTGTGTGTTGTTAAGGCAGAGCTTTTTAAATAAATTTAGAGTACCCAATTATTTTTTTCCAATTAAGGGGCAATTTAGCATGGCTTATCCACCTACCCTGCACATCTTTGGATTGTGGTGGTGAAACCCACGCAGACACAGGGAGAATGTGCAAACTCCACAAGGACAGTGAATCGGGGCCGGGATTCGAACCCGGGTTAGGTAGGTAGCAAGGGGGTGATCAGGGGGTGGGCAGGAATGTGGGTTGAGGTTACAATCTGATCAGCCATGATCGTAGTGAATGGTGGAACAGGCTCAAGGGGCTCCTAATTTGTATGTTTGTTATGTCACTGTTCTTTGTGGGATATGCAAAATAGTTTCATTTCTGTACGCCACATTGGGTCGGTGTATTCAAAGCTACTCTGTGTGTGTGCAGTGCTTTGAGAGATGCAATGTTTCGAGATGGATATAATAAACGTGTTTGTATCAATGTAAGACAAATGGTTGTAACCAATGTATGGCTCAAGGTCGAGGAATTACATGTTTAAAATAGGACCTCATTACAGTATATTATGCTAAATGGTATTTATATATAGATAAAGTATATCCAGGTTAATACTGATAAGCTGCATTACAAGTAGTGGAGGTAAATTTTAAACTGGGCATGAGGCCGACCTTCTTTACTCAAGTGTTTGAAATAACCTGTTGGCTGATCTCCATGAATACAAAGCATTAGTGCTGTTAAAATGTTTCAAGCTACTTCACACAGTGGATTGTTGGAAGGTGGAGGCTGTTGCTACCTAGGCAGATTCTGTGTCATGCTCTCCAGCACGTCTCAGCACGGTAACCTCCAAAAGGATGGGGGCTGCAGACCGATAGGAAGAGCACTCATCTCCGGGTTCCCCTCCAAGTCAGTCATGTGTCCTGACTCGGGCAGGTAGTATCTTCCTGGGTCAAAGTTCAGAAAGAGCCGAGTGAATGGGAATGGCACCGAGGGTGTATGGTCAATGTACGATCTGCAGTGGTTGATGAAGGCGACTTACTGCAACCTTCTCAATGGTAACTTGGTGTAGGCAGTAAGTGCTGGCCTTGCCAGTGAGACCCCTGGCCCGACGGGGTGGGGGAAATAACTGCAGAGTTAAATGACCAAGAGGAAATGTTTTAGTCCAGATTGACCAGGTGGAATAAGCGGGGAGACAGGTTGTGAGAGGGATACAAACAGTTTGCAAAGAGATAGTGATGGGTTAAGTAGGTGAGCGAAAAGTTGCCAAATGAAGTATAATGTGGGAAAATGTGAAGTTGTTCATCTTGGAAGAGAGAACAAAAGAACAGAATATTACTTAAATGGAGAAAAACTGCAGAAAGCTGCAACGCAAAGGGATTTGGGGGTTCTTGTGTATGAAACACAGAAAGCTCGCACACAGGTGTGGCCGGTAAACAGGAAGGTCAATAGAATGTTGGTCCTTATTCCACCGGGGTTGGAGTATCAGAGTCGGGAAGTCTTGCTGCAACTGTACAGGGTACTGGTGAGACCACATCTGAAGGACTGTGAACTTCATTTAAGGAAAGAAATGGCCTCATTGGAGGTGGATCAGAGAAGGCTCACGGGGCTGATCCCTGGCATGGAGAGATTGTCTTATGAGCAAAGGTTAAACAGGTTTAGACTCTAAGCACTGGAATTTGGAAGAATGAGAGGTGATTTCATCGAAATATATATTCAATTCAACAAATGGGAACAAAGTCCCACAGGCTTAGCTGCATGTTTCCTGGCGCTCGCAATGTCGAAAAACACATGGCTACGCAACACAACCTGCATTGTGTCAGATGCCTCATTGGGAAACCCGTGGCCGAGGCCGCATCTTGCCCTGTTTTGTACGTTGGGGAGTTCCACGCGCTGTAGTGTAGTGAGAGTTGGGGAGTCATTTTTAAACGGCGTCTTGATCTCCGAGGCCACTGAAGCAATTCCCGACCTCCCTGTGCCAGGCTGGCACTGCCAGCACACCACCCTGTCTGAAGGGCATGCAGCTGGGAGCCTCCAATCTCCCACCACGAGTGAAATTCCATGAACGACATTCGCCCGAGGTCTCCGAGGTGAAGGGGATGAATCCCAAAGCCTCTGGTACCTCAGGAACCCGCACATTAGAGTGAGACTAGCTGTCTTGCTGTAATATGTAGATTTGTCAAAAACTGATCCTGTCCACAATGGGCAGGATTTACATCGCAATGTCTCGCGAGATCGCGTTGGATCTCACGCGGTGTTGTGAGCCGGTTAGAACCCGGGTGTGGGGTCTCCCGGCTTTTATCAGCCACGCTGCACCACGGCGAGCTGCTTTTCTGGGATCGTGTGGCCCATAGGATTCTTAAAGGGCTGACAGGGTAAATGCTGAGAGGATGCTTCCCTGAATGGGACAGTCTAGGACCAGAGGGCATCACCTCGGAATAAAGGGCTGCCAATTTATGACTGAGATGAGGAGGAATTTCTTCTCTCTGATGGTTGAGTCTTTGGAACTTCTGGCCATAGAGAGCTGTGGAGGCAGAGTCCATGGGCGGGATTCTCTCGGGCCGGGCTGGAGAATCAACACGTCCGGCGGGAATTGTGCCACACTGCCCCGACGCCAGTATTCTCCGAAGAGCGGAGAATCGGTGCCATTGGTGCTGGCGCGGTCGGCGCAGCGCCGTTCTACGGTGCACGCCCTCCCCTCGGCGATTCTCTGCCCGGGATGGGCGAGAGGCCGTACAAAAAAGCCTGCTTTCTGCCGGCGGTGTTCTAACTTGGTCTTACCCAGTGGGACTTCGGCGTGGAATGATCCGGGTCCGGACTGTTGGGGGGGGGGGGGGGGGGGGGGGGGGGGGGGGGGGGGGGGGGGGGGGGGTGGGCTCGCTGTGGCCTGGCCTGTGATCGGGGGCCCTACCAATCGGCGGGCTGGCCTCTCCGGCTGGGGGCCTCCTTTGTTCCGCGCCGCCCACTGTAGCCCTACCCATGGTGCGTCTGGGCCGGGGCCGGAGAAGGGAGACACTGTGGCATAGCGTGAAATCGCGCCGTCCAACTGCGCAGGGGCAGACCCGCGGTGCCCGTCTGACGCTCGGGATCTGCAGCTGAAGCAAGCGTGGGCCGCCTCCAGTGCCATGCTGGGATCCCTGTAGGAGGTCAGAATTGCTGCTCCTGAGGCTATGTTGACGTCGTCGGGAAATGCGGCGGCATTTACGATGGTGTCAACGCTTAGCCTCAGGATCAGAGAATCCTGCCCCATGTGTATAATTATGGCTGAGATAGATAGAATCTTGATCAGTAAGGGAATAAAGGATTACGGAGAAAGGCAGGAAAGTGGACGTGAAGAATGTCAGTTTAGCTATGATCCGATTGAATGGCGGAGCAGGCTCAGGGGACCGAATGGCCTGGTGTCTGTGTTGGTGTGTCCCTTTGTGTGTGGTAGTGGGTGTCATGGTGTCAGCTTAAGATGAATCACACATATCATGATGCACCTCTAGATATATAATATATATTAGATACATTTATCTTTTTTTGGAATATAATAGATCATTCCTGACCTTAGACTTGCATCGCTCACTCAATAAGGTCAAGATGAGATAGTTGCCATTGAATTAATGGGGAAGCTGATAAATGATGAGGATGAACATCTTAAGCAATTGATGGCGGATGTATTTGATGGCAGGTGGAGGTTTGGACAATGAAACCGCCAGAACATGCATCCAAACCCAGAACTGGAAACCTGCACATTCCCTCCTTCTTCCCTAGATTCCCTAGTGCTATCTCTGCCACTCCACGCCTCCAAACATGGTGGTGTGGTGGGAGCTGCTCGCGATCACGTCACCTGCTCCTTTTTAACCCTTCAGTAACGTGCTTCATCTTCCCGGCTTCTTTCCATAGATATCCTACTCGCCGAGGGATGCGGATGACAGCGACAACTCTGAAGGAGAGAATCAGGAATTGGCGCTGATCGACCAAGGTAGGCATTGAAGGCCTGGTCAGTCCTGCATTGTTAACCATGCTCAGTAAAATTGAAACTGTGCGCAGACTAAAACTGTCGGGAAATGATCTAAAACCATATTTTAAAATGAATTTGGTGGAAAGTTTGCTTTCTCTTTAGTGACTCCTTTCACCCAGGCTGCCCTTTGACCCCAGACCCCACTCTCCCTAATTGCGGCAAATCGCTGTTTTTTAGGAACTTCCACTTGCAGGAGCTCCTATTCCCACATTTCAACATTTCCTCTGTGGGCATGGGTTAGTCACCTTATAACTTGTGAAGTGGCGGGAAGGCAGTCAATGACATACTGGTTGACCTTGCGCATCAGTGTCTGCACCCGCGAAACCACTTTCCATTGGACTCTTTGGTCATCAAATGTGAACGTTATTTTTTTAAATTCCTCCCTGTCCGCCCCCTCTTTTTTATTTCTGAATTAGTTTTAAACGTCCCCCCCCCGGCTGGTGTACAGGTAACCGCAAGATAATTACACCCCACCTGGCACTGATGGGCTGTCGTGGTGTTACCGTAACTAGGGAATTGGAACTTTAGTAACCTGGGGAACGTTGAGATCCCATTTACAGTTTCGGGGATTAGGTTACATTTCAGTTGAATACGTGTCCGTTCTTTTAAGTTGATGAATATTTCGTGCCTACCTGCTTGGTATATTGATACCTCCGTGTTCGCATCGGCTATTTATTTGGCACTGCCCCACCAAGGTTACAATTGTTGTTTTATAATTTAGCAAATACCTCTTTCCACTTAGCAACTGCTAATAGCTGGTTGCAAATGCACCACCCCTCAGTCCCTGGCTATTTCTCAGGCTTGCGTGGGAAGGCATTTAATATTTGAGGTGGGAGGATGGGGGGAATAATTGGATATGGCCCTACAACCCTCCGATATCTCTTGTGGTCCTCCAGTTCAGGCCTCTTGCGCGTCCTTGATTTTCTTCACTGTGCCATTAGTGGTCATGCCTTTGGCCGACTAGATTGTAAACTCTGGAATTCTCTCACTTAAACCTCAGTACTTTTTCTCCCCCTTTCTCTTTTTTTCCTTGGGATGCTTCCCCTCTTCCGCTTCACTGCTTCTCTATAACACCAGCTCTGGATAATCACTCCCTGTAACGTGCACTCTCGGAGTCCTTCCTCCACGAGTCCTTCCTTCCTCTAGCTCCAAGACATTTGCGTTTGAGCGAGTCAGCCTGGGAAACATGGTTGTACAGCCACATGGGCCTTTAGGATATCAGTGTTCTGGAAATTCCTGCCTAGGGCATCAGTTTCTGCAGCCCCCTGCTGAGGACACAAAGGACCAAGAATTTGAACAATTACAAGACGTTTTGAGCACCAACAATTTGCGATGTGGAGCTGTATTTAGGTCGAACTCTTTGTGTTTGTCAGTTGGTTCCTTTCTTCATTTCAGGCCAGATTCCTTGTCAGCCAACCAGGACCACTCAACCGTTAACGAGTCAAGAATTGTAATTTAATATTTGCTCTCTTGCTGGGCTTTTTTGAGTGTTGAAGATTAAGAGGTGATCTAATTGACATGTTCCAGGTGGCCGATGAGTTTTATTAGCTCGACAGAGAGAAACTGGGCGGGATTCTCCGGTACCCCTAACCGCGTGTTTCTCGGAGCTGTGCCGTTTGCTGGCGGCTGGATTCTCCACTCGCGCCGCTTATTGATGAAATTTCCCATTGAAACCGCCCCACGTCACCGGAAAACCTACAGGTGGGGGTGCGCTGCCCGGCAGGATCACAGAATCCCAACCGACGGAGAATTCCGGCCGATATTTCCTCTGGTGGGAAAGTCTAGAATCAGGGGACAGAACCTTCGACTCGGAGCTGTACCATCCAGGGGTGAAGAAGGAAGCACAAAGTCACCAAAAGATAGTGGAAATCTGGAAGACCCTTCTCCAATAAAGCTATTGTGGCTAGGGATTTAATTGGAAATGTCAAAAATGAGTGTTTTCTTTTGTTAGGCAAGGGTGTTTACAGTTGCGGAACCCAAAAAAGTGGGTAAAGGGAGTTAAGAGACGGGTCCGCCATGATCTAATTGAATGTTAGAACAGAGTTGAGGGGCTGAATGGCCACCACCTTTTCCTCTTCCTGATTTCCCATTCCAGTTCAGGCCCAAACTCCTAAAATTATTTGGGTTCCTACTCATGACGCAGGTCTCTTGCACCTCTGTCGTGCTATTTATGCAAATGTTTCAAGCTGTCTTGTAGCGTCCTATACAGTTTTGGGCCTCTAATGAATCTTCTCTTTCCTTCGCTCCACCGTTGCTGGCTGTCTGCTGCCTCGGCCCGAAGATGTACAATTCCCTCCTTAAAAACCTCTCTGCTGCTCTCCCCTCCTTTTAATACACGTCGTGAAAACCCACATCTTTGACCAAGCTTTTGGTCACGTGCCTTGATATCTATCTCTCCTCCTGTGACTCAGCGTCAAGTTTTGTTTGCTAACACTCCTGTAGAGTTTCCTATATTAAAGGCTCTTTGTAAAGGTAAGTTGTTGATCTTCTGATGAGCAGGAGCACCTTGTTGTCCCAAATATGAGCAACTTGTGACCTTTTCACTAGGTGTAATGCATGTGTACAACTGCTAATACTGCAACATGTCTGAGCTGGACAGCACTTGAGTAACATTGATGATGGCGCCAAGCATCTTGCACAGAGTTGTTGCCACATTTGGAAAGAGTAGGAGAGATGATGAGGACAATCGAGGAGTAGTGTGCCACTGATGCTAAACTAAGCTGTTTTAAAGATGCAAGAGTGCTGGGTGAAGAGTGAGATAAGGGAGGCAGTGGCAAACTGGTTCCGCCGTTGGGTTAGGAATCCAGAGACCCAGGGTAAAGACCAGGTTCAAATCCCGCCATGGAGGTTGGAAAAATTTAAATTCAATAAAAATAAAATCTGGAATAATGATGACCATGGAACCATTGTAGATTGTTGTAAAAACCCATCCGGTTCACTAATGGCCTTTGGGGAAGGAAATCTGTCGCCCTTACCTGATCTGGCCTACATGTGACATCAGATCCGCAGCAATGTGATTGACTCTTCAATAAAAAAAAAATTGAGCATGGGATGTGTGGGTGTCAGTGTCAAGTCCAGCATTCATTGCCCCCTAACTGCCCCTGAGCATGGGTGGTAGTGAGCCATGCCACTGACATCTAATGTCTAGCTAGGCCATTTCAGAAGGCAGTTAAGAGTCAACCAGAGTTCTACGGCTCTAGAGTCAGTAGGCCAGACCGGGTAAGGATGGCGGATTTCCTTCGCTAAGTGAATCCGATGCATTTTTACAACAGCCTTGTGATCACTATGACTGACTGGCACCAGCTTTGTATCCCTGATTTAGTTAACTAAATTTAATTCTTCAGCTGCCATGGTGGGATTTGAATCATGCCCCTGGATCATTAATTTGGATTGCTAGTGCAGATATAACCACAAAAGTGGTGAACAGAATGAGTTAACGTTGGAGCCAATGTGATGTGTTTGGGTTTTTAATGAATGAATTTTCAGCTCCGCTTTTATTCAGCAGAGGCAAAATCATACTAGACGGAAACATCTCATTAGATACGTGCAAATGTTTGTTAGGACTCTTGAGAATTGTCTGGCCAAAATCTTTCTCAATCTGTGAAGTGTGTGCTGGGGAATGTTAACTGTATGCATTACGCAGCAACCTCGCTCCGAATCCAAATCTTTCTTTAGCTGGCACAGGAATGAGGGGCTGAATAACCTCCTTCAGTGCTGTCTGATTCAATGGCTTCTTTGTTAATTGAGAAGGGTACTTCCTAAAATGGCATCTTGTTTTTCTAAACTCTTCACAGAAAGTCAAAGGAATTGCTGCCTGTCGCCTTCGTCTCCCAGCCCTGCACAATCAGGAGCACCTCTGCAAAGTACGGACAATATTTGACCCGCTGGACTGCGATAGCTCTGAGGAGGAGCTCGAGCGCATCAACAGAGAATTTGGAGGGGAGAAGCGCAAGTGGTCTCAGGTGAACCGGCTCAGTTGCTACAGCGACAGTACGTCCTCTAGCGACGAAGAGGTCAAAGACTTGTGTGGCATGTCCTTCAAGCCCGTACAGCAGGCCGAACAGAAGTACGACTGCGGGGAGCCCTGTGCCCTTTAGTGCCTCCCCTCTCCAGAGACTCCACCCCTTGGTCCGAAGGCCCTCGGGACAGATCATACTGGCTAGTGTTGGCACCTCGGTTGACCAGGCGACCCCGGTGCAATAGCACAGCAGGCCCAAGACTGCAGCCGGCCCAGCCTGGACTTGAGAAATGCAACAGGTTGGTGAAAAGTTGGCTGGGATCTAACTCCTGGCGGGTGCTACTTCCATGGTGAATAAATAATCACCGTGAGGTCCCTGAATGGCGGTAGGCCTGATGTATAGAGCTCCTGTTACACGTGGCCCACTGCTCTGAGGATCGGTACGACAAATAGGCAACAACATCAGAGCTCCACTCTTCAGGAGGGTGATAGAACTGAGAAAAAGCTACTGGGGTTAAGAAAGTTCTGCTTAGTCTAGTTCCGCATTGGCCAACAGTCCAGAGGATTAACAGACTGCATTAGTACAGATTCCAAAGGCCGGTAAAAGGCATTTTATAAAAAGAACAATTGTCCTTGACATGAGCATTGCAGAAAAGGCTAGCATTTATTGCCAGGTCCCTAATTTCCCTTAAGAAAGTAGTGGGGAGTCTGCAGTCCAACCAGTGTAGATACACCCACCTTGCTGCAGCGGCTTGATAAAACTGAGATGCCAGTTCAGAGGGAAGCTAAGAGTTGACTGCATTGCTGTGGATCTGGAGGACCAGGTAGGGATGGCAGATTTCCTGTCCCGGAGGCATCATCCGATGGATTTTCATGACCAGAATTAATGGAGTAGCGTTTATTCCCGGATTTATTATTGAATTATTTAAATTCCTGCAGCTGTCATGGTGGGATTTGAGTTTGCCGCCCTGGCGCATTCAGCCAGGCCTCTATCACTGGCCAGCAGGCATTTCCATATTGCTACCATCCCCACTGGAATGTATATGGTGGGCTGGATTCTCCCGGAGCTCGCGTGTTTCTTGATCCGGCGCCGTTCACCTGGCAGCGGGATCTCTTCTTCCCGAACCTGTTAATGGGATTTCCCATTGAACCACCCCATGCAGGTGGGGGGCATTGCCGGCCGGAACAGAGATTCCCAAATTCCGGAGAATTCCGGCCAGTATCTTCCATGACCTAGATCGACAAAGTGCCTTTCAGCCAATGAAGTACTATTGAAGCCAAAATAGAAAATGCTGAAAAACTCAGCAGGTCGGCAGCTTCTGTGGCCGAGAAACATTTTCTGTTCTTGAAATTGTCAGGCTGGAAATGTGCTGGCCAGTTTGCGCACAGAAGGCTCCCGCAAAACAGCAAAGCGGATAATGAAACCAGAATCATCTTGTTTAATCATGTTGAGGGATAAATATTGACCAGGATATCTGAGGGGGGGGGGGGGCGTTTTTCTAGCTGAGAGTACAGACATGGCCTCCGAAAGACCACACTCCTTCAGTAATGCTTCTTGGGTGGCACAGTGGTTGGCACTGCTGCCTCTCTGCACCAACGACCTGGGTTCAATTCCGACCATGGGTGACTGTCTGCGTGGAGTTTGCACAATTTCCCTGTGCCTGCGTGGGTTTGCTCCGGTTTCCTCCCACAGTCCAAAGAGGAGGGTTTGGCCGTGCTAAATTGCCCTCTCGGTGCCAAAAGGTTAGGTGGGGTTGTGGGGATAAGGTAGGCTTGGTAGGGGGCTCTTTCAGAGGGTTGATGTAGGCTCGATGGGCCAAATGCCTCCTTCTGCACTGCAGGTTGTGAGGGCAGGTAGACGATGGTAAGAGGAGGGTATGAGGTAACGGCGTTGATGGTGAAATCGTGCAAATAATGGCAGAGTCTGTTGCTCTTAACACTGGAAACCTAGCGACCAGTGATTTATGATAAGCAGGCTGCTGTAACAAGATGCTTTTTAAATTCAACAATCAGTGAGGGTGGATTCTGAGCAGATTCCTGACCCTCCCTGCAAACCTGGATAATGGTGGGGGAACTGGGAGGGGAGAGGGGGTGGGGTAGGGTTTGGAGACTTTTCAATGACTAACTTAGGTTTCCTTTAATAAGACCCAGGAGGACAGAGGAAGTAAAGGTCCGAAAATAGCCATTTAAGGATAGAGTCCCTTACTGCATATCGCACATCCGGGACATATTCACTTCAGAAAAGCCTGTGATCTGCCTGCCAGAAAGATCTATTAGACTCGTGCGAACAGTTTGGTAGGACTGTTGAGAATTATCTGCTCAAATTCTTTCCTTTCTCGAGGCTCCAGCAAACATGTGACACCGACGTTAATATGCACGATCGATTTTATTTTTAAAAAGTGCCAAATGTAAGTTAAGACAGGTATACAGGACCCTATGACAAAGGGAATCACTAGGGTTTTAGAAGTAGTGAGGATGTCTATATATTTAAGCTTTATAAATAGGGGCATGATGGAGAATCGCTGCCTCGCTGAATAATAATAATCACTTATTGTCACAAGTCGGCTTCAATGAAGTTACTGTGAAAAGGCCCCAGTCGCCACCATTCCGGCACCTGTTCGGGGAGGCTGGTACGGGAATTGACCCGCACTGCTGGCCTTGTTCTGCTTTACAAGCCCCTGCCTGACTTTTTTTAAATGGCTCACCCGCAATTCTGATTTTAATTCTCCGTGGTGGGGTGGTGCTGGACTAGAATCTGGCCCTGGAATGAGTGTAGGACTGCGGGGCGTGTGAAGCGGACTGGCGAAGGCTGGCCTCTGTGCGCCGGTACTTTGTTGAATTCAATAAAAAAAGATTAAAACTAGGGCAGCACGGTGGCTCAGTGGTTAGCACTGCTGCCTCACAGCGCCGAGGTCCCAGGTTTGGTCCCAACTCTGGGTCACTGTCTGTGTGGAGTTTGCACATTCTCCCTGTGTTTGCGTGGGTTTCGCCCCCACAACCCAAAGATGTGCAGGCTAGGCGGATTGGCCTCACTAAATTGCCCCTTAATTGGAAAAAATGAGTTTGGTACTCAAAATTTATAAAAAAAAGATTAAAACTAAAATTTAAAAAACAGCCATCAATTTCCCCCCCCCCCCTCACCCACCCCTTCCGCCACACCGTCTCCATGCCCCATTCAAGCCATCTCCTGCTCCCTACCCATCCTTCATGGTGCCTCCTATCCCTTTGCCCCATAAACCTTTGACACATTTATAGCCTGTATGTCAGCTTAGTGTAAACTCGTACCAGCCCTTCCCCACCCCCCCCCCCCCCCCCCCCCCCCCCCCCCCCCCCCCCCCCCCCCCCCCCCCCCCTCAACGCCCTTTTCTCTTGCCTCCTCTATGCCAGCTCACCTAGTGTCCATCATGGACAAACTTTAAATACCATGTAGAAGGGGCGGCACGTGGAACAGTGGTTAGCATTGCTGCCTATGTCGCTGAGGACCCGGGTTCGAATCCCGGCCCCGGGTCACTGTCCGTGTGGAGTTTGCACATTCTCCCTGTGTCTGTGTGAGTTTCACCCCCACAACCCAAAGATGCGCAGGTTAGGTGGATTGGCCACACTAATTGCCCCTTAATTGTGAAAGAAAATGGGAACTATAAATTTATAAAAAAAACATGTGGATGTAAAATAAAGTTATCTCTTAATTACATCACTATTTTAAACAAATACTGTAATAAAGAACAATGGTTAGCACTGCTGCCTCACAATGCTGAGGACCCGGGTTCAATCCCGGCCCCAGGTCACTGACCGTGGTGGAGTTTGCATATTCTCCCCGCATCTGCGTGGATCACAACACAAAAGATGTGCAGGGAAGGTGGATTGGCCCCTAATTGGAAAAAATAATTGGGCACTCTAAATTTGATATTAAAACCAAGAACAAAGAAAAGTACAGCACAGGAACAGGCCCTTCGGCCTTCGAAGCCTGTGCTGACCATGCTGCCCTTCTAACCTAAAGCCTTCTACACTGCTGGCGTCTGTATCCCTCTATTCCCATCCTGTCCATGCATTTGTCCAGGCACCCCTTAAACGTCACTATCGTACCTATTTCCACTACCTTCCCCGCAGCAAGTTCCAGGCATCCACTACCCTGTGGGTTTTTAAAAAACTTCCCTCACACATCTCCTCTAAACTTTGTCCCTCGCCGTCCATACCAGGCAACATCCTGGTAAACCTCCCTGCACCCTCTCCAATGCCTCCACATCCTTCTGGTAGCACGGCAACCAGATTAACACTATATTCCAAGTGTGGCCTAAATAAGGATATTTAGCTGCTATATAGCTGCAGCATGACTTGCCAATTTTATACTCGATCCCCCGGCCGATGAAGGCAAGCATGCCGTGCGCCTTCTTGATACCTTCTCCACCTGCGTTGCCACTTCAATGACCTGTTCACTGTACACCCAGATCCCTCTGCCTGGTCAATGCCCTTTTTAAAAAAAATAAAAAAAATTTAGAGTATAATTCATTTTTTCCATAAAGGGGCAATTTAGTGTGGCTAATCCACCTACTCTGCACATCTTTGGGTTGTGGGGGTGAAGCCCACGCAAAACACTTAGAAAATGTGCAGACTCCAAACGGACAGTGACCCAGAGCTGGGATCGAACCTGGGTTTCGGCGCCGTGAGGCAGCAATGCTAACCACTGTGCCCACCGTGCTGCCCTCTGCCAATACTCTTAAGGATTCTGGCATTTACTGTATATTTCCGATCTGTATTAGACCTTCCAAAATGCATGAGCTCACATTTGTCTGAATAAACTTCATCTCCCATCTCTCCTGCCCAAGTCTCCAACCGATCTGTATTCTCTGACGATCCTTATCACTATACACAATTCCACCAACTTTGTCGTCCGCAAACTTACTAAACAGTTACATTTTTATCCAAATCATTTATATATACTACAAACAGCAAAGGTCGCAGCACTGATCCCTGTGGAACACCACTAGTCACAGCCCTCCATTCAGAAAGCACCCTCCATTGCTACTCTCTGCCTTCTGTGACTGAGTCAGTTCTGTATCCATCTTGCCAGCTCACCTCTGATCCTGTTTGACTTCACCTTCTGTCCCAATCTGCCATGAAGGACCTTGTCAATGGCTTTGCTGAAGTCCATGTAGACAACATCCACTGCCCCTTCAACAATCATCATTGTCACTTCCTTGAAAAACACGATCAAGTTAGTGAGACACAACCTCCCCTTCACTAAACCATGCTGCCTCTCACTAACATGTCCACTTGCTTCCGAATGGCAGTAAATCCTGTCTCGAAGAATCACCTGCTGGATGATGATAAAACCATTTAATCCATCGAAATTTCTTCAACTATTTTCTTACGAAAACAGACATTTAACCACTTGGAATGATCAAACAACTGCTCACTTGTTAATTTGTAAAATCAATCATTGCAGCACAAATCCTAAAATGATAACCCGCACTCTTTTAACTCAGCAGCCGTTTTGTTTAAATTCAAAGCTGACAGAGTCGTCTAGACTGGAAAAGTTGGCTCCATTCTCTTTTCACAGATGCTGTCAGACCTGCTGAGATTGTCCAGTGTTTTAGAACATAGAACATTACAGCGCAGTACAGGCCCTTCGGCCCTCTATGTTGCGCTGACCTGTGAAACCACTCTAAAGCCCATCTTACACTATTCCCTTATCGCCCATATATCTATCCAATGACCATTTAAATGCCCTTAATGTTGGTGAGTCAACTACTGTTGCAGGCAGGGCATTCCACGCCCTTACTACTCTCTGAGTAAAGAACCTACCTCTGACATCTGTCCTATATCTATCTCCCCTCAATTTAAAGCTATGTCCCCTCGTGCTGGACATCACCATCCAAGGAGAAAGGCTCTCACTGCCCACCCTATCTAATCCTCTGATCATCTTGTATGCTTTTTTTTTTCTTTCCAATTCTAATGAACCCACCAAATTCAGACCAGTTCTTTCCAGTCCGTTAGCAGATTTGATCAGGGTTCACACTTCTGGCCTACCAAAATCCCGCTTCGGGAAGGCAGCTGATGATTGACTTGGCCAACTGCCTCCCTAAAATGCGTGTGCATGAATCCCAACCTGGATCTAGTCCTGTTCCTGTGAAAATGGGAAATGCTGGGCGAAATTCTCTGTGTGGGAGACTTGTTGATGCCGGGACTAAATTGGGTGCGGCTCAGAAAAGCGGCCTACCTGGGGAGTACGCTGCGTCACCTGGGACCTACCTGGGTCTATTGCCAGAGGCCTGCTCCGCCATTCTCCGCCCCCTGACTGGCTAAGTCCTGACAGTGTGGATCCAGCTGGTCAGGATACTCGCGTGGCGGCTGCAGACTGGTTGGGATCGGGCCAACTGCAGGGCGGGGGGACCTTGTAGGCGGCCAGTAAATGCTTGTGTGTGCGTGAGCTCCTGATTGAGCTTGGTCCTTGATGATACAGCTGCATATGAGCATGTCCACATGGGGTGGGCCTGGATGGTCCCCAAAGAACCAGAGGCCATCTGAGCATTTAAAGGACACAGCACTCAGCAATGTGAGCAGCCAGGAGTCTGCAAGTAGATCCAAAGGGGTGCGTTTAAAAGGCAGACTGCAGCAATGGCGGTCTGAGCCAGGCCACCCCAATCCTGAGGGGGACACCCCAATTGCATGGACATGGCACCAAGTCACTACCCACTACTGCCCACATCCTGGGCAGCCATGCCCTAGTAAGCCCCACTGTTTATGGTTTTTCGGTGCTTTTTTAGCCTCTTGTTCCTCCTCTGCAACCATGGCACCCAGTCCCCGTTTGTACATGTAGTAATTCACATTCGTGAGATCTCAGCCTGAGAGGGGCAGAGCATGAAGTGTCCAAGCCACTAATCACACTAAAATGCATGCAAATGCCGGTTTTGCATGCTGCCGTTGGCGTGGGGCGTTATCGACATCAACGAGAGACTGGAACGTGAACCTGCGCCAGGCGCTGACCTCAATTTTGGATGGATGCCTGATCACGGTCATGTTTGCAACGTCGCAAGGCGGAGAAATTCGCCTGTTATGTTTTGGGGGTAAGAGAGTATTTCCGCTACCTGGGCCTCTGTTTCTGTCTGCTTTGAGTTTCACTTTGATTCTTTGTAAATTAAGCAGAATGGAAAACTGCCCACAGCAAAGGCAAAGGGATAGGCCCTTACCAAGCTGAGACACAGCCTCCCATTCAATATTTCAAAGCCGGAAAGAATGCAATCAGTCCACACACTCACTACCTTTAAGTTCGATCCATCCCGGTTACGAGCCCCCAATTTGTTACAGACGACTAAGGGTGGCACAGGTGAGGTTAGCACTGCTGCCTCACAACTCCAGGGTCTCGGCTTCAATTCCGGCCACGAGTGACTGTCTGTGCGGAGTTTGCACGTTCTCCCTGTGTCTGCGTGGGTTTCCTCCGGGTGCTCTGGTTTCCTTTACAGTCCAATGATGCGCAGGTTAGGTGGATTGGTCACACTAAATTGCCCCTTCGTGTCCAAGTGGTTAGCTGGGGTTACGGGTGGAGACATGGATATGTGTGGGGTACTCTTTCCAAGGGCCAGTGCAGAGTCGATGGGCTGAATGGCCTCCTTCTGCACTTTAAATTCTATGAAAAGTTAATATACTGAACCAGACACAAGTTTCAAGACTATGCAGAAAAGATAGATTCATTCCAGGATAATATAAGAAATTGGGCGTTGTTATTTTTCTAAATAAACTTTATTGAAACAAAGGAAAAGAAAACGCAATTTAACTTTCAGACTTCACAGATCTAACACTAACAGATTATATACAATTCAACTTTAACACAAATCCCCATCAAACAAAACTTGGGTTTAAACTCTGCTCAGCTCAATGTTCCACTTGCTCATCCAGGCAAAGGCAGCACTTTGATTGGAGAAGCAATCTTCCTCTGCTGGGGACATCTTTCATAATCCTTTGTCAAAGCTTTCTCTCTCTCTGACTTTTCCCATGATCCGTTCCATGGCTGCTTGTAACTTTAAGCTTGCAGGTTTCCTGGCCTCCTTACATGCTTCACTGTAACTGTTTTACGACTGCCTGTTCATCACCTCTTTCTGTGGCTCTTTGTCATGACCTCTTCCACTGGCTGCCCACCTTCTTCACTGCTTGCCTTTGTTCCCAAAATGAATTCTCTCTTGCTCTTGCTCTCTTTTAAAATAAATAAATAAATTTAGAGGACCCAATTATTTTTTTTCATTTAAGGGGCAATTTACCGAGGCAAATCCACCTAACCAACACATCTTTGGGTTGTGAGGGTGAAACCCACGCAGACACAGGGAGAATGTGCAAACTCCAAGGCCAGTGACCCAATACAGGGATCGAACCCAAGTCCTCAGGGTTATAGGCAGCAGTGCCGACCACTGCGCCACCGTGCCACCCTTCGCTCTCTCTTTCCGCCCCCCCCCTTACTCTCTAACCTCCGCCCAGCCCTTCACACACAGCTTCCTCCTTGAGGTGGTCAAATCCGAATCTATTCCCATTCTTTGGCTGATAGCCCATTCCCGTCTACGCAAAAGGCCGGAGCTAGGTCATTCATATGCAACTAGATTATCATTAGGTCCTCCGACTCTATTAATCCTACAGGAATGTCCTGAGGAATAATGGGTCTGTGCTGAATCGTGCTATGCGTTCCTGAATGAGGTTAGGTTTGAATGGGAGCCTGTGACTCAGCTAGGTATGGGCGGACCCCTTTGCCTCTGCAAAGCTTTCCATTCTGCTGACAGTCAGACTGCTTCACTTTTTAGGCCCCCCATTTCTGAACCCACAGTTCTAACATCTCCCGATCGTGACACTGTTCACATACCCAACATATAAGTTCAGTCTTGTGCCCATTCTCACTATTTTCAATGCTGTCCTGTCTCACCCAGTTCACATGACTTGACACTCTTAAACGCTGCATCAATAACTGACTCATCAGTATACTGTCCATCATGAATAATAATTTACAACCACTAAACATTTTACTGGTTACAGTTCATTTGCTATGGAACACTTGCTGTGATAACTGGCCTCATGAGCAATATATTATTGGCAGGGCAGGTAGATAAGGTGATTTAAGAAGGCATATGGGATACTTGCCTTTATTAGACGAGGCACAGAATTCAAGAGCAGGATGATCATACTGGAACTGTATGAAATGCTGGTTAGGGCACAAGCGGAGTGCTGTATGCAGTTCTGGTCATCACATTATAGGAAGGATGTGATTGCACTGGAGAGAAGGTGCAGAGGAGATTCACCAGGATGCTGCCTGGGCTGGGAGTTCTGAGCTATGAGGAAAGATTGAATAGGCTGGAGATGTTTTCCTTGGAGCAATGATTGAGGGTGGTTCTGATAGAGGCGTATATGATTGTGAGGGGTATAGATGGGGTGCATAGAACATAGAACATAGAACGATACAGCGCAGTACAGGCCCTTCGGCCCTCGATGTTACACCGACATGGAAAAAACTAAAGGCCATCTAACCTACACTATGCCCTTATCATCCATATGCTTATCCAATAAACTTTTAAATGCCCTCAATGTTGGCGAGTTCACTACTGTTGCAGGTAGGGCATTCCACGGCCTCACCACTCTTTGCGTAAAAAAACCCACCTCTGACCTCTGTCCTATATCTATTACCCCTCAATTTAAGGCTATGTCCCCTCGTGCTAGCCACCTCCATCCGCGGGAGAAGGCTCTCGCTGTCCACCCTATCTAACCCTCTGATCATTTTGTATGCCTCTATTAGGTCACCTCTTAACCTTCTTCTCTCTAACGAAAACAACCTCAAGTCCATCAGCCTTTCCTCATAAGATTTTCCCTCCATTCCAGGCAACATCCTGGTAAATCTCCTCTGCACCCGTTCCAAAGCTTCCACGTCCTTCCTATAATGAGGCGACCAGAACTTGTACGCAATACTCCAAATGCGGCCGTACTAGAGTTTTGTGCAACTGCAACATGACCTCATGGCTCTGGAACTCAATCCCTCTACCAATAAAGGCCATCACACCATAGGCCTTCTTCACAACCCTATCAACCTGGGTGGCAACTTTCAGGGAACTATGTACATGGACACCGAGATCCCTCTGCTCATCCACACTACCAAGAATTTTACCATTAGGAAAAAGGATAGGAATTAGGATTAGGATAGGAAAGGCACTTTTTTTTCCATTTGGTAGATGAGTCCATAACCAGGGGTCATTGATTTAAGGTAAGAGGTAGAAGGCTAAGGGGAGAGTTAGGAGAAACACTTTTACCGAGAAGGCGGTGGGAGTCTGGGTTCAGTCAGAAACTCTCAGAATGTTTAGGACGTGTTTAGATATTCCTTTGTGCTGCTGCGACCTCCAGGGCTATGGGTCAAGTGCTGGGATTAATGTAGTCAGATCTTTGTTGACCAGTGTGGTCACAACGGGCCGAATGGCCTCCTGTGCTGCAAACGTCTATGAATCTTAAGGAGATCAAGGATGACAATCTGCGTTACCTGATGAACAAAGCTACATGTGACACCTCTCCGTTATAACAGTCTGGCGACGTTTGTGGAGAATTCCTAACCAAAACAGAGGGCCTTCTTTCCATCGCAGCATCCCATTCAAGCCAGGGGTGCCCACACAGATCAAAACGGAGGGGCAGAACCTCAGCCGTGCGAAGCAGTGGCACGCTCGCCTACACGAACAGAAGGTTGTAAGTTCAAACCCCACTTCAGGACTTGTGTGCCACTGAGGGAGTGCTGCATTGTCAAGGTGCCATCTTTCAAATGAGATGCCAAAACCTCAGTCCTGATTACCCCCTCAGATGGAGGATGGAAGTTCTATCCCAGGAGACAAGGGGCTCCTCGCCAACATTTCACCCACAACCATGGTCATTATCTCACTGCTGTTTGTGTGAACTTCTCTACATCACAACTGCCATTGTCAGTCACTTGAAGTGAAGGTGACGTTTGCCAGGCTTCATGATTTGTATCTCCTCTGGTGACACAGCAAGTCTTTCGGCAGAGAGTACAAGAGTTGCCCTGATGATGACTACAGTTTCAATAGAAAGTAGTTCATTACAATAGAGAAAATAGAGACTAGGCATAAATGGGTCATTTCTGGTTGGCAGAATCTGATGGGTGTGTCCCACAGTGACAACATCACAAACAACATCAGCTCAAGATACTTTTCTCTCCACCGTCGGATTAGGCAGGGATGTCCTATGTCCCCCCTGCTGTTTACACCCGCGATTGAGCTGTTGGCCATCGCATTAAGAAGTTCGGGAGCATGGAAAGGAATAGTGCGGGGGGGGGTGGGGGGAATAGAGCATAGGGTATCCTTGTATGCCGACGACTTGCTGCTGTATGTATCGGAACCGAGTGTGTCGATAGGAGGGATATTGGAGCTACTGCGAGTATTTGGGTGTTTCTCTGGGCACAAGCTGAACCTTGTCAAGAGTGAGTATTTTGTGGTGTCTCAACCGGGGTGGGGGCAGGTGTGGGGGGGCTGCCATTCCGTAGGGCAGGGACTCACTTTAAGTATCTGGGGGTGCAGGTTGCCCGGGAGTGGGGGAGGCTTCGTAGGTACAATATCTCTAGTTTGGTGGGGAGAGCGAAAGCTGATCTGGCGAGGTGGGATGGTCTCCCTCGGTCACTGGCAGGTCGGGTACAGGCGGTTAAAATGAATGTGTTGCCGTGATTTCGTTTCATTTTTCAATGCCTACCGATTTTCCTGTCAAAGGCTTTTTTCAGGGAGATTGAGTGAAGGATTTCCTCGTTCATATGGGGAGGGAAGGTAGCCAGAGTGAGAAAGGTGCAGCTATAGAGGGGAAGGCAGGCAGGGGGTTTGGGTCTCCCGAACCTGATGTACTACTACTGGGCGGCGAATGTGGAGAAGGTGCGGAGCTGGGTCAGAATGGAGGAGAGTTTGTGCAGGGGGTCGGGACTGAAAGCACTAGCTGAAAGCCGCTTCCGATAGCCCCGGGGAAATACCCAGGGAGTCCGGTAATAATAGCTTCATTGAGAATTTGGAGGCAGTTTCGCCAACACTTCGGGTTGGGGGCATTGTCAAGGGAACCACAGATTTGAGCCAGGGATGTGGGATGGAAATTTTCGGAAATGGAAAGAGAAGGGGATTAAGACACTAAAAGATTTGTTTCTTGGGGTCGGTTTGCGGGATTGAAGGAGCTGGAAGCGAAGTATGGGCTGGAGCAGGGAGAAATGTTCAGACACATGCAGGTTCGAGATTTTGCCAGAAAGGGGATACAGAGCTTCCCGGAGGAACCTGCCTCCACATTGCTGGAGGAGGTGCTGATGACAAGGGGACTGGAGAAGGTGGTAGTGTCAGCGGTGTACAGAGCTATTTTGGAAGAGGATAAGGCACCACTGGAAGGGATCAAAGCAAAGTGGGAGGAAGAGTTGGGACAGGTTATAGAAGAGGGGGTCTGGTGTGAGGTGCTCCGGAGAGTAAATGCCTCCACCTCGTGTGCGAGGTTGGGGCTGATACAGCTGAAGGTGGTATACAGAGCACACCTCACGAGGGCGAGGATGAGCCGACTCTTTGAAGGAGTAGAAGATGTGTGTGAGCGTTGCGGGGTAGGCCCCGCTAATCACGTTCATATGTTTTGGTCCTGTCCAAAGCTAGAGGATTACTGGAAGGAGGTGTTTAGGGTAATTTTCAAGGTGGTGCATGTGAAACTGGACCCGGGTCCCCAGGAGGCCATATTCGGGGTGTCGGACCAGCCAAAGTTGGTATCGGGTGCGTATCGCCTCGTTGATCGCCCGAAGGCGGATCCTGTTGGGATGGAAAGCAGCCTCTCCACCCTGTGCCCTGGCGTGGCGGGGGGACTTGTTGGAATTCTTGACTCTTGAGACGGTTAAGTGAACTGAGGGGATAGACGGAGGGGTTCTACAATTCATGGGCATTATTCATTCTGCACTTTCAAGAACTGCATACCATCGAACATTAGTTGGGGGGGATGGGTGGGAGGGGGGCGGTGTATATTAAAGGTGAGTGTGGGAAATCCCTGATTCCTTTTTATCATTTGTTTATGTAAATATGCGGGTTGATGTTTAGGGGTTGGTGGAAGGATGGGATCATTCTTATTGTTATGGGGATTGACATATTTGTTGCTGATTATTGTGTATTGTTGGTGGGTGTAAATTCGGGAGAAAATGTGAAAAAGGAGGAGAATAAAAATATTTTAAAAATAAGGGGCGGGATTCTCCATACCCGGCGGGGTGGGGGGTCCCGGCGGGACGGAGTGGCGTGAAACACTCTGTGTCGGCCTGCCCCAAAAGGTCCACACCTTCTGGCTAGGCCAGCGCCGGAGTGGTATGCGCCCCGCCAGCCAGCATGGAAGGCCTTTGGGGCCATGCCAGCCGAGGCCGAAGGAACTCTGCCGGCCGGCACGAGTCCGCGCATGCGCGGGAGCATCAGCGGCTGCTGACGCCATCCTCGTGCATGCGCAGGGGGGGGGGTTCACCTATGCATCGGCCAGCCCAGAGGCTGACACGGCCGGCGCGTAGGAAAAGAGTGCCCCCACGGCACAGGCCTGCCCGCAGATCGGTGGGCCCCGATCGCAGGCCAGGCCATTGTGGGGCACTCCCCCCCCCCCCGGGCCACATCGCCCCGCGCCCCCGCCCGTGCCGCCAGGTCCTGCCGGTAAGGGGCCTAGTCTAATTTACACCAGCGGGACTGGCAAAGAACGGGCGGGACTTCGGCCCATTGTGGGCTGGAGAATTGCTGGGCGGGCGGGGGGGGGGGGGGGGGGGGGGGGGGCGCTGTGAGCGGCCGCCGACCGGCGCGGTGCGATTCCCACCCCCGCCGAATCTCCGGTGCCCGAGAATTCGGCGGCCGGCGGGTGGTCGGAGAATCCCGCCCAAGGAGTCGCTCATTGAGAGAGATAAGGAAAGGTTTCTTGAGGGTTGAAATTCTCTTATCAAAAAGGTGATTGAGGCAAAGTCTTTGAATATTCTTAAAGCCGAGGTGGATAGATTCTCGATAAGCAAGGGAGTGAAAGGTTATCGTGGGTAGGCAGGAATGTTAAATTGAGCTTAAAAGTAAATCAGCTGTGATCTCATTGGACGGCGGAAGGGCCGAGTGGCCTACTCCTAATTTGTATGTTTGTGTGCAAATCCTGTGGGATTTTAATTTTGTGTGCCCCGTGGGTGTAATGGAATATCCTCAGGTGTGTTAGACATTTAAATCTTTTAATGGTTGGGTGTGGATATGATAACTGGGGTTTTATGGATCTCCTTCCCTTCTCTTCCAGTCATGACCCTTTGGTTGGCTGGGATTGGGATGATGCAGGAGGATAGAAAGTATAAATCGGACAGATCTAAATTGAAGGCTGGGCTAGCTGATCTTACACAAACTTCAGCATACTGGTGGCCAATTTACCATTGAACAAAAATGGTCAATCAACAAGCACTTGATCACCAAAAGGTTCCCCAATGTGCTGTTGACTATCCCTTTTTTTTTCAAACAACAAAGGAATAGAACTTGGGTCAGAACTCCGAAGCTGAGGGGGAAGTTTAGGAGGGGATTTAATGATCCGGAAGAGGGAGACTGATTTAAACACGTGAAGCTTCATTTAATTTTACGACTTGAGCTGCAATAAAATGGGTGATTTATATTTTTAAAACAAAATGTGCTGGTTATGATATTGGTTTAGCAGACCCCAGGAGTCAGGAAATCAGACTGCACCATAGCAGGCTATGAAACTGAATTTGAGAAATCTGACAAGGTAGGAGGAAGTGGTTAAAGGGGTCAGTTTGCATAGTTGATGATGCGGAGCAACGGCAACATCATGGGTTCGATTCCCATACCAGCTGAGGTTGTACATGAAAGCCCCACCTTCACAACCTTGCCCCCTTGCTTGAGGTGTGGTGACCCTCCCGGGGATAAATCGCCACCAGTCGGCTCTCTCTCTGGGACCTGCGACGACACTGACACTTGCATTTAGACGACGGTTAGATTTGCTGATTTACTGCGGTTAGCTCTAATTGGAATGGTCGTGGGTTACAATGGCCACTTGCCCACAGCGTAACCTGATGCCTGGACGTTGATGGTTCTGGATGGGTGAGGGGGCGGGTGGGGGTGGAGTACGACTGAGGTCTGCTGGGGGAAACGGGTTAACGAAAGGGGCAGTTTTTTTCCCCCAGTTGCACTTTTGTGTCTGAGGTGACAGGAGAATCGCACTTGTCAGCTCAGTATCTGTGACATGAAGTTAATGGTTAGTGACATCCAATACGAAACAGGTAAAGGCCCGCTGTCCTGGACCTCCGCTTCAGGCCCTGGATATCAGAGCATCTGTCTAATTCTGCCCAGGTTTGCTGTATAGGCTTGAGGGAGGGTGGGCATTTTAACCTCCAATTTTAACCTGCCAGTTTGAAACCCGCCCCCGGTACTAACCTAACATTATCCCCTATCTTGCCAACATTATCGAATTCCGTTACATAACCTGCAATGTGGAATTTGATTGCACAGCTTGTGGGCCTGCTGGATCAGTGCTATCATCAGTATTTGACCATACAGGGCTGGTTTAGCTCAGTGGGCTAGACAGTTGGTTTGTAATGCAGAACAAGGCCAGCACCGCGGGTTGAATTCCTGTACCAGCTTACCTGAACAGGCGCCGGAATGTGGCGACTAGGGGCTTTTCATAGTAACTTCATACTTGTGACAATAAAAGGTTGTTGTTATTATTATTGTTATTATATAGAAACAAAGCACATGCCCATATACTAAAGCTGTTCCAAAGAAGAGTCCTAGAAGTCTTACAGTGCAGAAGGAGGCCATTTGGCCCATCAGGTCTGCACCGACCCTCTGAAAGAACACCCTACCTAGGCCCACTCCCTCGCCCTATTGCAATAACCCCATCTAACCTGCACATCTTTGGACACTTGGGGTAATTTATCACGGACAATCTTCTTAACCTGCACATCTTTGGACTGTGGAAGGAAACTGGAACCCTTGGAGGAAACCCACGCAGACATGGGGAGAACATGCAAACTCCACACAGTCATCCAGGGCCAAAATTGAACCTGGGTTCCTGGCACTGTGAGGCAGCAGTGATAACCACTGTGCCACCGTCCTGTCGGGCTTGAAGCTGTTTCTCCTCCACAGATGCTGCCAGATCTGAGTTTTGCGAGCACCTTTTTTGTTTTTACTTTGCGATCTTTAAAATGTTTTGTACCTTATCCAATGACTAGTTCTTCACATGGGAACCTAAATGGTGATGGTTGGTACCACAGTTGGTCAAAATCCTTTCTTTGTCCAGCAGTTGTGCATGGCTAACCTATCCTGGTGATCAAGGGCCAACTATATCACAACCGCTGCCTAATAAAAGAACAAAGAAAAGTGCAGCAGAGGAACAGGCCCTTCGGCCCTCTCGGCCTGCGCCGACCATGCTGCCCATCTAAACTAAAATCTTCTACACTTCCAGGGTCTGTATCTCTCTATTCCCACCCTATTCGTGTATTTGTCAAGATGTCCCTTAAACGTCGCTATCATCCCTGCTTCCACCACCTCCTCCAGCAGCTAGTTCCAGGCACCCACTACCCTCTGTGTAAAAAAGATTAGTCAGGGACCTTCCCTTCACGAATCCATGCTGGCTCCCTCAGATGGACCAACATTTTTCAAGGTGTTCAGTTATCCCATCCTTGATTATAGACTCCAGCAATTTCTGCACCATGATTGTGGTGGTCATATAGAATGGCGGAGCAGACTTGAAGGGCCTTGTGGCCTACTCCTTCTAATTCTTGTATTGAATACAAAAGCAAGGATGCAATGGTGGATCTGCATAAAACGCTGGTTAGGCCACAGCTGTGGTAACTGATTTAGGAGACCCTGGTCTGTATATCCCAGCTAGCTACTACTGTGACCAGTTGAGTCATTGAGGAACATCGAAGGGCCTGTACTGCGCTGTTATGTTCTATTGACAGAGTCTATGTTTTCATTACTTGTCCCCAAACTCCCTACAATCAAGATTGCTTCGCTCTCTGGTCCAAATTGCAATTTAAATAATCAGTCATTGAAATGAGAGGGCAAGTTCTGTAATAGGGGAGGGTGATGCTTATATAATGGACAAATAGCAATGTTGCATCATGTCACTGGATCAAGATTGGCTTAACTTGTAGTTAAGCAGGCGATTAGTCTGTATGCTCAGACCAGACATGGGGGTCGAAACCTCACCAAGGTTGTTGTTTTGGGGTGGAAAGCTGGGTGATTTGGGAATGCAGATGAATTCATAACTGGAAATGGTTTTCATGACTAAAGACAGTAACATCGATTGATTTACCAGAAGAAAATAATTCACGATCAAGGTTTAGGCCCGTCACAGCCGTATGGGAAGAGTGGGAGAGGAACCTGGGTGGAAGATGGTCAGTGCTTTTTTTAATTAATTTGTGGGATGTGGGCACAACTGACTTAGCCAACATTTATTGCTGACTCCTAATTGCCCATGAGAAGGTGGTGGCGAGCTACCTTCCTGAACCACTGCAGTCCATGTGGGGTAGGTACACCCACAGTGCTGTTAGGGAGGGAGTTCCACGATTTTGACCCAGTGAGAGTGGAGTAACGGTGATATGCTTCCAATTCAGGGTGGTGAGTGGTTTGAAGGGGAATTTTCAGATGGTGGTGTTGCCATGTGCCTGCTGCCCGGTCCTTCTAGGTGGTAGAGGTTGTGAATTTGGAAGTGCTGTTTGAGGAGCCTCGGTGAAGTCAAGAAGTGCATCTTGTAGATGGTACACATGGCTGCCACTGTAGGTCGATTGTGAAAGAAATTAGTATTTGTTGATGGGGTGCAAATTAGGTGGGTTGCTTTGTCCTGGATGGTGTTGAGCTTCTTGAGTGTTGTTGGAACTGCACTCATTCAGGCAAGTGGAGAGTATTCCATTACACTCCTGACTTCTGCCTTGTAGATGGTGGACAGAACTCTGGGAGTCCTGAGGTGTGGGTTACTCACCACAGGATTCCTAGCCTCTGACCTGCTCTTGTAGCCACAGTATTTAAATGGCTAGTCCAGTTCAGTTTCTGGACCATGGTGACCATGAGGATGTTGACAGCGAGGATTCAGCGATGGTAATGCCATTGAATGTCAAGATACAGTAATTAGATCTTCTTTTGTTAGAGATGATCATTGCATGTTACTTGTGTGGTGCGAATGTAATGTGCCCTTTTTCAGCCCAAACCTGGATATTGTCCAGGCCAAGCTGTAGTTGGACATGGACTGCTTCAGTGTCAGAGGAATTATGAATGGTGCTGAACATTGTGCAATCCTCAGTGATCATCTTCTGGCCTATGGCAGAATGAAGGTAAATGATAGATGAGGAAGTTGAATATGGTTGGGCCTAGGACACTATTAGCAGTGATTGGCTGGTTTGGATTTTCCCTGTTTCTTGTGTACAGGACATCCCTGGGCAATTTTCCACATTGCCGGGTAGATACCAGTGTTGTAGCTGTGCTGGAACAGCTTGTTTAGGGGTGTGGCAAGTTATTGAGCAGGTGTTTCAGTTCTATTGCTGGAATATTGTCAGCGTCCATAGCCTTCACAGTATCAAGTGCCTTCTGCCAGTCCTTGATATCATGTGGGGTGAATCGAATTAACTGCATAGTGGGATCAGTGATGCTGGGGACCTCTGGAGGAGGCCGAGATGGATCATCCACTCGGCATTTATGGCTGAAGGTTGTTGCAAATGTTTCAGCCTTGTCTTTTGTACGTAACGTGCTGGGCTCCTCCATCATTGAGGATGGGGATATTTGTGGAGCTTAATTGTCCACCATTCTCAACTGGATGTAGCAGGACTGTAGAGCTTAGATTTGATCCATTTGGTTGTAGAATCACTTAGCTCCGTCTATTATTTGTTGCTTATGCTGTTTGGCACAGAAGTAGTTCCTGTGAAGTAGCTTCACCAGGTTGATGCTCCATTTTTAAGAATGCTTGATGCTGTTCCTGGTATGCCATCCATTGAGCCAGGGTTGATCATCTGGATTGGTTGGTAATGGTAGAGTGAGAGATATACTGGGCTATGAGGTTACAGATGTATCCAGAGCTTTAAACATTTGGAAAGAGTGCACGTGTTCACGCATCTAAAGGGGTTAAAGGCACACGTAGCAATGCTTCAGGAGACACATTTAAAGATCGCAGATCACACGAGATTGAGAAAGGGATGGGTAGGCCAGGTGTTCCATTCAGGGCTGGATTTGAAGGCCAGGGGGGTAGCAATTCTGATCCGTTAGGGTGTGGTATTCGAGGCTGGGAGAATTGTGGCAGATAAGGGGGGCAGGTATATAATGGTGAGTGGAAAGTGGGAGGGGGTCCGGGTGGTGTTTATGAACATCTATGCTCCGAATTGGGATGATGTGGAATTTATGAGACGCATGCTAGGCAAAATCGCGGAATTAGAGTCACACAACCTGATCATGGGGGGAGACTTTAACACCATCATTGACCCTGAGCTGGACCGGTCAAAGTCCAGGACAGGGAAGCGACCAGCAGTGGCTAAGGAACTGAAGGGTTTTATGGCGCAGATGGGGGGGGGGTTCATCCCGGGAGGTTCGCGCGGCCGAGAGCGAAGGAATTCTCTTTTTTTCTTTTGCTCCCACGTTCCCGCATAGACTTCTTTGTCTTGAGCAGGGCTTTAATCCCAAAGGTGGCGGGGACAGAATACTCAGCAATCACAGTCTCAGACCATGCCCCGCACTGGGTGGACCTGCGGCTTAGTGAGGAGAGAGGGCAGCGCCCACTCTGCAGACTGGATGTGGGGCTGCTGGCGGGCAAAGAGGTTTGTGGGCGGATTAGCAGGAACATCCAGGATTACCTGGTAAGAAATGATACGGGTGAGGTAGCAGCGGCAACGGTCTGGGAAGCTCTGAAGGCAGTTGTCAGAGGGGAACTCATCTCAATTCAATCCCAAAGGGAAAAGAGAGAAAGAGCGGAGAGGGAGAGACTGGTGTAGGAGATACTCCGAGTGCACAGGAAATATGCGGAGGCCCCTGAGGCGGGGCTACTGAGGGAGCAGCGGAGTCTGCAGGCGGAGTTTGAACTGCTGACCACAGGGAAAGCGGTAGCACAGCTGAGGAAGGCAAGGGGGGGGGGGGGCAGTCTATGAGTATGGGGAGAAAGCGAGTAGAATGCTGGCACACCAACTGCGAAAGAGGCAGGTGGCCAGGGAAATCGGTGGAGTAAAGAATAAGGAGGGTAACACGCTCTTTGATCCGGGGGGGGAGGGGTGAACGGAGTCTTTAAGGAGTTCTATAGTAAACTATACGAGTCGGAGCCCCTGACTGGAGTGGAAGGGATGAGGCAATTTTTGTACCAGTTGAGGTTTCCAAGGGTGGAAGAGGACCTGGTGGAGTGGCTGAATGGTTACCAGGTAGAATTCTATAAGAGAGTTTCGGAAATATTGAGCCCACTCCTCATGGAAAATGGGAGGGGGTTTCTCGATACGTTCATCTTTGTTCACCATTCAGCAGGCATGCGTAATGCGAACTCGCTTACCTGAGGTCTTGGATGGAGCTAGTTCATTGCCATAATTTGGTTGTATTTGGTAAATACACAGGTCATGCGTTCGCCTTCACGGCCTTGGCTGAGAGCTAAGTCATTCTAATAAGCTGCCTTATTTGTGTTTAAAACACAATCGACTCCTTTCAGGGGTCAGACTGCCCTTTACCCTGGGTTTTAGTGGACAGCCTTTTACAATGTTTAAATTCGGGAGGGTTGGATAAACATCTCTCACATGAGTTGTGCCTATTTTAGTAATAAAATAAAAAAAATAGATGCTTTAATATGTCAATTGGCACAGCAGTTGAGGGGGCTTAGGTTATCCGAACAGGGCCCATCATCCACCCAGCCAGACTGATGGTTGGCTCCTCAAATCTGAGCTATTCCCCACCTGATTTGTGGTAAAATAATTGAGTGAAAAATCTGACCGTAAATCTTTTAACAGCCTCGCATATCGGGCCAGTGTAAAACTGCGAGTAGCTGGGAGGGCTGGCCTCTCAAGATGGCCGCAGGCCGGTGGCTGCTAGGAGATGAAGTATATGGCACCGTGCACCCCGGGTCGGAGGGGCGGGGGTGGTTGAACCTGAGATCAAGGAAAGGGGTGACAAAGTAATTTTTCAGTTATTGAATGCAAATTGGTGGCGACTGTTTGATGGCAAATAGGTGAGCCACGGTTTCGTCCAACATTAAGAAGGCCGAAACCATTTATTTTAACCCCTGCCACAGACTTTTATCATTGCCGCAAGTTTGTTTTGTAATACGCTACAGGGAAAACTCGACTCAAGTCAATCTTCTCTTTTTTGTAAATAAATTTAGAGTACCCAATTCATTTTTTCCAATTGAGAGGCAATTTAGTGTGGCCAATCCACCTACCCTGCACATCTTTGTGTTGTGGGGGCAAAGGGCAGCATGGTAGCGCAGTGGTTAGCACAGTTATTTCACAGCTCCAGGGTCCCAGGTTCGATTTCTGGCGTGGGACACTGTCCGTGCAGTCTGCACGTTCTTCCCGTGTGTGCGTGGTTTCCTCCGGGTGCTCCGGATTCCTCCCACAGTCCAAAGGTGTGCAGGTTAGGTGGATTGGCCATGCTAAATTGCCCTCGGCTTAGGTGGGGTTACTGGGTTACGGGTATGTGTGGGCTTAAGTGGGATGCTCTTTCCAAGAGCTGGTGCAGACTTGATGAGCCGAATAGCCTCTTTCTGCACTAATTCCATGATTCAATGAAACCCACGCAAACACTGGGAGAATATGCAAACTCCACACAGTGACCTAGAACCGGGATCATACCTGAGACCTCGGTGCCGTGAGACTGCAGTGCTAACCACTGCACCACTATGCTACCCAAGTCGATCTTCACTTGGGATGTGGGGACACGATCTGCTCCCTGTGCAATTAAACTATAAAGCTGCCTTTTAAAAGTTTGTTACCTGGGAGAAATCTCTCCCTTCAGCGACACTTGACTTCACCATGTTAAGTTGCTCCCACCATTAGTGGGAAGCTAGTAACTACCACAGCTTCACTCTGGTGCGCTTCACATCTCATTTAATGCTCTCTCCCGATATAACACGACTGAAAGGCAACATCTGTAATTGCTGGATGTTTCCTCACTTCAGACAGACATTGCATTGCGCAGAACATTTGCACATTGAGCAACAATTTGCATTTGCAAAATGCTTTTAACATGTGAAAACCTCCAGGGCGCTTCCCAGGTGTCCAGTCATTGAGCCAAAGAAGGAATTATTTGAGGGATGGATTCTAAAGAAGGAGAGAGGTAGGGGGCTGGGTGAGGTTTAGGCGATTCCGGGGTGAAGTGATTGAAGGCACAGCCGCCAATATCAAGGCAAAGGAGAAAAGCAAATTACTGCGGACGCTGGAATCTGAAACAAAAGCAGAAAATGCTGGACAATCTCATCAGGTCTGACAGCCTCTGTGGAGAGAGAAGGGTGACTCCAGACATAACATGAGCTTTTGTTTGAGACAAAGGAATTGGGGAATGGGCAAGAGGCCAGAGTGGGGGAGAAGATGGACGAAATTCCTCTCATTAAACGATGCGTGTGGAGCGGAAAAACCCAGTAATAAAACTAAGAATGTTGGAAATCCAGACTGAATAAGCAACTATTTTTATCCGTGTGGTCGAGGGCCAGAAAACTCTTAAGATTTTGAGGGTTTAATGTCCGACTGGGCAGGAAGGTGTCGATTGGCGTACCAGATGGCGCGCTGATTAGAGATCTCCTGTTTGAAACCAAATGTAATGTTTTTAGGTTTGTAGACGGCACGAAAGTAAGGAGTGCCGCTTAGGACATGTGCATGGGGCCCACAGAAGGATTTTGACCAGCTTGGGAAGACCAGCGAGAAATCAAATTTAACAGGATTCGATAGAAAGTACTGCAAGTACTGAAAGCCAATGGGACAGCAATGCAGCAAATGGAAACTCCTGGAAGCAACCGGAATAATCAGGCACCTGTTGCTTTTGATACCATGACAATGTCGATTGGATTTGTTTATTGTCACGTGTACCGAGGTACAGTGAAAAGTATTTTTCTGCGAGCAGACCATTAAGTACATGGAAAGAAAAGGAAATAAAAGAAAATACATAATAGGGCAACGCAAGGTACACAATGTAACTACATAAACACCGGCATTGGGTGAAGCATACAGGGTGTAGTTTTAATCAGGTCAGTCCATAAGAGGGTCTTTCAGGAGTCTGTTAACAGTGGGGAAGAAGCTGTTTTTGAGTCTGTTCGTGCGTGTTCTCCTGCCCGATGGAAGAAGTTGGAAGAGCGAGTAAGCCGGGTAGGAGGAGTCTTTGATTATGCTACCCGCTTTCCCCAGATGGAGTCAATGGATGGAAGGCAGGTTCGTGTGATGGACTGGGCTATGTTCACGACTCTCTGAAGTTCCTTGCGGTCCTGGGTCGAGCAGTTGCCATACCAGGCTGTGATGCAGCTCGATAGGGGGCACGATTCTCCAAAATGGAGACTTAAGTGTTCACGCCATCGCGTTTCACGATGGCGCGAAACGGGCGCAGGGCCAACCGATTCTGGCCCCCATAGGGGGCCAGCTCGGTGCTGGAGCGGTTCACACCGCTCCAGCCTCCCTTCCCGGCGCCAACTGGCTGCCACGCCAGGGAAATGCATGAGCAGTTGGGCCGCGCCAACCCGCGCATGCGCGGGGGACTTCTTCAGCGCGCTGGCCCCTACAACATGGCGCTGGGGTTCAGGGGCCGGCCGCGCAGCATAGTAGGCTGGGGGGAGGGGGAGAGGACAGCCCGCCGATCGGTGGGCCCTGATCGCAGGCCGCCCCCCGACCCTTCACACAGAGTTCCCGCCGGCAGCGACCAGGGGAGAACAGCGCCGGCGGGACTCTGCCGTTTCCGCTCGGCCCATCCGGGCCGGAGAATCGGTGGCCCGGCCGCAGATAGTGGCCCGCGACTGGCCAATGGCGCCGATTCTCCGCACCTTGGAGAATCGCGCGGCGGCGTGGCGCGGTTGCGGCAATGCTCCGGCCTGCGCAGGGCTCGAGAATCGTGCCCAGGATGCTTTCTGTGGTGCATCTGCAAAAGTTGGTCAGAGTTAATGTGGACATGCCGAATTTCCTTAGTTTCCTGAGGAAGGCGCAGTGCTCCGAAAGCTCGTGTTTGAAACAAACCTGTTGGACTTTAACCTGGTGTTGTAAGACTTCTTACCGTGCTCACCCCAGTCCAACGCCGGCATCTCCACATCGAGGAAGTATAGGCGCTGTTTTGCTTTCTTGGTGGTAGCGTCGACGTGGGTGGACCAGGCCAGATTTTTGGTCATGCGTACCCTGAGGAATTTGAAACTGCTAACCATCACTACCTCGGGGCCCCGTTGATGCTGACAGGGGTGTGTACAGTACTTTGCTTCCTGAAGTCAATGACCAGCTCTTTCATTTGTCGCTGCACCACTCCACTAGGTTCTCTATCTCCGTCCTGTATTCTGACTCGTCCTTTTGCGAGATCCGGCCCACTGTGGTCGTATCGTCAGCAGACTTGTAGATGGAGTTGGAACCAAATTTTGCAACGCAGTCGTGTGTGTACAGGGAGTAGAGTAGGGGGCTAAGTATGCAGTCTTGAAGGGCCCCGGTATTGGGGACTATTGTGGAGGAGATGGTGTTGTTTATTCTTACCTATTGTGGTCTGTCGGTGAGGAAATCGAGGATCCAGTTTCAGAGTGAGGAGCCAAGTCCTAGGTTTCGGAGCTTTGATATGAGCTTGGCTGGGATTATGGTGTTGAAGGCGGAGCTGTAGTCAATAAATAGGTGCGGGATTCTCTGACACCCCCCCCCCCCCCCCCCCCGGGGCCGGGTCAGAGAATCGCCGGGGGGGGGGGGGCACGTGAATCCCGCCCCTGCCAGCTGCTGAATTCTCTGGCGCCGGAGATTTGGCGGGGGCGGGAATTGCGCTGCAGCGGCCCCCCCCCCCCGCAGCGATTCTCCACCCGCGATGGGCCGAAGTCCCGCTCGTTCTATGCAGGTCCCACCGGCGTAAATTGGGCTTTGTCCGTTACCAGCGGGACCTGGTGGCGCGGGCGGCCTCCAGGGTCCTGGAGGAGGGGGGGGCACGGGGCGATCTGGCCCTGGGGGGGTGGGGGAGCCTGGGCATTTTGGCCCCGGGGGGGTGCCCCCGTGGTGGCCTGGCCCGCGATCGGGTCCCACCGATCCGCGGGCGGGCCATGTGGGCACTCTATTCCTACGCGCCGGCTGTGTAAGCCTCCGCGATGGCCGATGCATAGGTGAAACAGCTCCTCCCCCCCCCCCCCCGGCATATGCGGGGATGACATCAGTAGCCGCTGATGCTCCCGCACATGCGTGGACCCGCACCGGCCGGCGGAGTCCCTTCGGCCCCGGCTGGCGCGGCCCCAAAGGCCTTCCATGCCGGCCAGCGGGGCGAAAACCACTCCGGCGCCGGCCTAGCCCCTGAAGGTGAGGAGGGTTCATGCCACTCCGTCCCGCCGAGACACCCCACCCCGCCGGGTATGGGAGAATCCCACCCTAGGAGTCTGATGTAGGAGTCTTTGTTGTCGAGATGCACTGGGGATGAGTGTAGGGTCAGGGAAATGGCGTCTGCTGTGGACCGTTGCGACGGTATGCGAATTGCAGTGGATCAGGGCGTTCTGGGAGTATGGAGGTGGTGCTCTTCATGACCAACCTCTCGAAGCACTTCATTAAGACTGAAGTCAGGGCCACTTGACGGTAGTCACTGAGGCACATTGCCTGGTTCTTCTTTGGTACCGGTATGATGGTGGTCTTCTTGAAGCAGTTGGGGACCTCGGAGTGGAGCAGGGACAGGTTAAACATGTCCGCGAACAGATCTGCCAGCTGGTCCGCGCAGGCTCCGAGTGGACACCCAGGGATCTCACCCGGGCCAGTCGCCTTCCGAGGGTTCACTTTCAGGAAGGCCGACTTTTCGGAAGCTGTGATGGTGGGTATGGGTGAGTTATGGGCTGCTGGGGCACTCAACAACGGATTGTTGGTTTCCTGCTCGAACTGAGCATAGAATGCATTGAGTTCATCGGGGAGGGGTGCGCTGCTGCCGGAGATACTGCTCGACTTAGTTTTGTAGCCCGTTATGTTGTTTAGGCCTTGCCACAACCGCCGAGAGTCTGTCTATGACTCTAGCTTGGTTTGATATTCTCTCTTGGCATCTCGGATGGCTTTGCGGAGGTCGTACCTGGATTTCTTATATAGGTCAGGGTCGTCTGATTTGAATGCCTCAGACCTGTCCTTCAGTAGGGAGTCAATCTCGCGGTTGAGCCATGGTTTCTGGTTGGGGAAGGTATGTACTGCTTTCTTTGGCACGCAGTCGTCCATACATTTGCTGATGATGTCTGTGACGGGAGCGGCATACTCATTTAAGTTGGTCGCTGAGTTCATAAACATGGACCAGTCCACTGTCTCTAAGCAGTCACATAGGAGCTATGCTGTTTCCTCGGACCAGCACTGCACGACCTTCTTAGCTGGATTCTCCAGCACCATCTTATGGTCTGATTTCCCAAAGTACGGTTGGGGGATGGAATGGTAGGCGCCCTTGATTTTTGAGTAGCAGTGGTCAAGAGTTTTGTTGCCCCTGGTGGGATGTGCTGGTGGAATTTTGGCGGCAAACTCTTGCGGTTGGCCTACAAGTCCCCAGCCATGATTAACAAGGCCTCCGGGTGGTCTGTTTTGTAGTTGTTCCTGTACTGTTCGTCCAGCGCCTTCTTCACTTCTGCCTGGGGTGGGATGTAGACCTCTGTGATAATGGCTGAAATGAACTCATGTGGAAGGTAGTATGGGCGGCACTTCATGGTCAGGTATTCCAGGTCCGGTGAGCAGTAGGTCGCCAGGGTCGCCACATCCAAGCACCAGGAGAAGTTGAAAAAGAGGCAAACCCCTCCACCCTTTGCTTTGCCTGATGACGCTGTGCGGTCCGCCTGGTGAATTGAGAAACCTTCAAGTTGTATGGCACAGTCCGGTGAGGCGGGGGTGAGCCATGTCTCTGTGAAACAGAGCTCACAGCAGTCGCTTACTTCCCTCGAGGTAAGTCTGGCGTTAAGTTCATCCAGCTTGTTTTCGACTGCTTGTACATTTGCCGGGAGTATGCTGGGGAGTGGAGTCTTGAAACCGCGTTGCTTCAGTCTCACCTGCAGACCGCCGCATTTCCCTCACTTCCTACGTTGGCGCCTGCGGCAGGATGGTCCCGGGATCCGATGGGAGAAGTCAGACCTTGTGGAAGGTAGGTGGTTGCGTCTGGTGGGGTCCAGGGCGCTGGTTGAGGCAGAGGGGTTGCTAGGGGGGGCATGTTTGCAATCCGGTTCAGGTCCCGGCGTTCTGCGGGCGCGGGAATACCTTGCGGCGCATTTGGGTCCTCGCGCGGGATTTCCGCCATTTCAGGGGTCCTAGGCAGGGGCTTCCTGAGGCTGGTTGGGCTGGGTCCCGTGGACTGTTCCCTTCTTGGGCAATCCTGGGGTCAGGTCTTGGAGTAGGCCTGGTCGGAAAAAGAATGAATGTGTGGAAAAAGAATGAATACTTGGTTATATACAAGAGCAGACTATTGATCTACCAAGGTTACCTGAGGCTTTGTGCTGTATGTACATCTGGTCACTGCACTTCTAAAAGGGCAGACATGTAGAGAGAAGCAGCAAGCCTGAGCTGAAAAGCAAGATTAGTGACGCCTAAGTTAGAATAGAGGCTGAAGCAAGGACCTGATCAAGGTATTAGATACTGCAGATAAAGCGATCTGCAGATTTATTTCTCCCTCAGTAGGGGAGGAGGAAGCAGGTTAGATTTTTAATTTATTTAAAAATTTGGTGTACCCAATTATGTTTTTTTCCAATTAAGGGGCAATGTAGCATTGCCAATCCACCTATCCTGCACATCTTTTTGGGTTGTGGGGATGAGACCCACGCAGGCACGGGGAGAATGTGCAAACGTCACACGGACAGTGACCCGGGGCTGGGATCGAACCCGGGTCCTCGGCATCATGAGACAGCAGTGTTAACCACTGTGCTGCCCTGCAGGTTTAGATTTATTGGAGTAAATGTAAAAATGTCTTGGAAACTACACTTAGTCAAAGAGTGATAATATTTTACCATGATGATGAGGAATTTGAATTAAATAAATGTGTATGTGTGTGTGTTCAAAAAGCAGTTGGATATTAGGCAGATTGAGTACAATGGGGACAAGCCAAGTTGCACTTTATGGTCTGTCACTATTTAATTATTGGCTGATAGGTTATGGCTACTGGCTTATTACTTGGAGTAGTCCGAAGTCTCCAAAACTGCCTACATCAGTCCTTTTAACCCCCCCCCCCCCCCCCCCCCCCCACAGATTTTATTTTCTCTCAGACACCAAGGAATGGTGCAAGCTGAGCATTTTATAGACGGTTGCTTACTTCAGGAACTATCATTGCTTCATATCAGTCTGGGATAAGCATTTCTAAACAGACTCTGAACAGCCTGATGGTTTATCATTTACACAACCAGTTACACGCAGACTGTGCAAGTCAAGAAGTCTGCCAGCTGGAATTTCTAAATGAGTGGAGACTTTTGTGTGTTAACCTGTTCAAAGCCGTCCTAATTTAGTTTGTGAACCACCGTTTCATCGTGGCTCAGTTGGTAACGCTGTCTCTGAGGTGGAGAAGTCACACGCCAGACGCATAAGCACAAAAAGTCGAGGTTTTTGTTCCAGTACCATACTGACAGAGAGCTACACTGTCAAAGGTTCCCTCTTTCCAACTGAGAGCTTGAACTGAGACCTCAGCTTCCCACTTGGTAAAAGATTCCACGGTGATTGAAAGTGAACAGACGGGCTCTCGCTTATGTCTTGGTTAATAATTATCCCTTGATCAACACCACAAAACATGATTATCTGGTTATTGTTTTGTTGCTATTTGTGGGAGCTTGCTGTGCATAAATTGGCTGTTGCATTTCCTTGCTGAAAAACATTGGCTAGATACCCCTGCTGCTTGCATGGTAAAGTCGCACTCTATTGTGCCAACTTTTGCACCCGAGAGTTGTGTGCCAGAGACGCGCGCTCACTCTCTCTCCGGTGCGCCCACGCACTCTCTCTCCCGTGCGCCCACGCACTCTCTCTCCCGTGCGCCCACACACTCTCTCTCCCGTGCACCCACACACTCTCTCTCCCGTGCGCCCACGCACTCTCTCTCCCGTGCACCCACACACTCTTCTCCATGGCACATCTGCTGAACTGCAGCACCAAGACTCTCCAAACCAACTGATGAAGTCAGCACTACCGGAATAGCCCAATTTAACAGCCGCAACATTTAACCCAATTTACCACACTTCATCGGGATGTCCTGAGGCCACAGAGGGTAATATAAATGAAAGTTATTTTTTCGCTCTCTTTCAAACTTCGATTTTATGAATAATCAAACAGATTTATGATAACCATATAGCCCAGTTTAAAATCGATCACTTCCCTGCTAATGCCAGAAACTCCCTTACACTTGCCACTGATTCTATTTCCCTCCAGGTCAGTAATGATCAGAAAGAACATCCACCTTTGTAATATTCGCCCCCTCCTCCCCACCTCCACCCACAGCTGTTGGAATTCTCACCCGTGTCCTTTCTCCCACCAGAAACAAACAGTCCTTGGGCAAAGTCACCAAATTTATCACCCTCTGTCCCCTCTGCAGGATGGACAGCTTTCTGGATTGGATATCCCCAAATGCTCCCGGGTGGGGAGGGCTGAACTGGCTCCCTGGGCGTGATTCTCCCAGCTCCTCGCTGGGCCGGAGAATCGCCCCAACTGCGCCCTGACACCGGCGCGCGATTCTCCGAGGTGCGGAGAGTCGGCGCCATTTGTGCCAGCGCGCTTGACGGCGCCCCGGTCGCGGGCCGCAGTAGGAGGCCGGCCCGCCGATTGTCTGGCTCAGATGGGCCGAGTAGCCACGCAGAAAAAGCAGAATCCCGCCGGCGCCGTCCACACCTGGTTGCTGCCGGCGGGAACTCTGTGCGAAAGGTCAGGGGGGGTGGCCTGTGTTGCTGGTGGGGGGGCTCCGTCCTGGGGAGGCCTCCAATGAGGTCTGGCCCACGATTGGGGCCCACCAATCGGCGGGCCGGCTTCTTCTCTCCCCCCCCCCGTCCCCGGGCCTACTTTGTTGCGCGTCCGGCCCCAGAACCCCCCGCGCCATGTTGTGCGGGAGCGGCGCCTTCTGTAAAGCCACCACGCATGCGCGGGTTGGCGCCACCCCCAGTGCCCGGCAGGAAGTGAGGCTGGAGCTGCGTTATCCGCTCCTGCGCCGTGCTGGCCCCCTATGGGGGCCAGAATCGCTAGTGCCCTCGCCCATTTCGCGCCGTCGTGAAACGCGACGGCATTCACGACGGCGCGGACACTCTGTCCCGCGATCGGAGAATCACGCCCTGTCTTTATTCAGGCCCCTTGGTTGGTTACAGCAAGGCTAATTTAAAAAGGATCCCTTCCCCCTTGTGGATAACATTCCCCATTCCAAGCTTGAGTTCAAGAAAGAGTGAGTTTATTAGTTACTAAAATGCATGAAGAAAATAATAAAACGCAACACACAAACCAGGATTAGAAATGAGAAGTGAGTCCAAAAATAAATGAAGGTCTTTGACGTCCGCGTGGAGTAGATGGGGAAACATTGTGGCCATTAAGTACGTGATTCCGGTAGCGCTGACTTCAGCAGTTGAGCAGTTGGTTTGGAGATTTTTGGTTCTGCAGTTTAGCTGAGAGAGAGGTTGGCCTGCTTCCTCTTCAGCTGTGGCTTTGCTGACTTGACTTACTTCCAGCACGCCCAGAAAGAGAGAGTAACTTTACCTGCAAGCCGCAGGAGCCCCCAGCCGCTGTGCTTCAGCTGTGATCCTCATAGCACGCAGCCAGTAAGGTGGAGCTAGAACACCCAAACAAGCACACACGACTTTTGCAGGGTAGCTGGTAATCTGCCCCAGTTTCCTTTTAGCTTGTGACTTTTGCTGAATTTCCCTCCAACAGCAAAGAGAGGGAACAATCTCTTTCCTGCAGCTGCCTTTGCAGGGGTGACTTGCTTAACTGCTGCCTTTTTTGTTTCTGTGTCATACACTCATATCCCAGCACTAGCACACACTGATCAGCTCTTAAGCTATTTTTTGAAAATCCCAGTGCCCTGCATATTCCGAGCAGATCTGGGGTGTAATGTACAAGGTGGCAGTCGTTTAGGCTGTGATGATAATCGGCTTCCATTATCTTCATAGGAGATGACACTTCACATTCTGCATTTGCCGCTTCCTTTGAAATTTATCTCTCTGAAATATGCAGCATTCGACTCTATCTCTCTCTCTCTCTCTCTCTCTCTCTCCTGAGTATAATCCACATATGGGGGCAGGATTCTCTCAGGCCAGGTCGGGCTGGAGAATCGCGCGATGCAGCTCTATGCACGCACGCCCCAAGCATTTCTCCGCCCGGGATGGGCCGAGCGGCCATACAAAAAAGTCTGAGTCCTGCCGGCGCCGTCCGCGTGTGCTCTTACCCAGCGGGTCCTCAGCATGCATCCATCTGGGGGCGGCCTGGTTTCGGGTGGGGGGGGGGTCCGACCCCGCGATAGAGGCCTACCGATCGATGGGCCGGCCACTCGGACCGGGGGCCTCTTCTGTTTCGCACCGGCTCCTGTAGCCCTACGCCATGTTGCGGCAGGGCCGGCGCGGAGAAGGGAGTCAGCGCACATTCGCGCCGGTCGAACTGCGCATGCGCAGACCCGCGGCGCCCATCTGACGCCGATATCAGCAACTGGAGGGGCGTGGGTCGCCAAAGTGCCGTGTGGCCCCCTGTAGGGGTCAGAATCGCTGCTCCTGAGGGCATGTTGACGCCGTCGAGAAACGCGTCGGTGTTTATGACGACGTCAACACTTAGCCTCAGGATCAGAGAATACCGCCCAAAGATTCCAGAAAATGGTTACTTTGCAATCTCAGCCAGTTTCGGCTCATATGCCCTCTGTGTTACCTTTTTAAGAAACACAAAGCTCAATATGTCTATACATAATTTGGGGCTGTAATCCATTGCCAGAACACCATTCTGACGCTTTCCTGGCTGGCCTCCCATTCTGAAAGCACTGTAAACTACACCTCATCCCAAACTCTGCTACCCGTAATCTATTAAGGAAGACTTGCACTTTCTGCCATCAATGGACATTTCGAAGCACTTTACGTCGAAAGTACTTTTCAAATGCAGTCACTGTTGTCATGCAGGAAACTCGGCTGCCAAATTTGCACTCCGCAAGTTCCCACAAGCAACAATATGGTAATGACCAGACAACCTATTTATCTGATGTCAGTTGAGGGGTGAATTTTGGCTCTGACACTGGGGAACTCCCCTGTCCCTCTTTGAAATGGTGCCAAGGGATCTTTTACATTTGCAGAGTAGCCAGATGGGGCCGGGCCTCAGCTTAACATGAGAACGTAAGACATCGGAGCAGAATTAGGCCACTCGGCCCCTCATGTCTGCTCCGCCATTCTCCCGCACTGTTGCTTCACAGTGCCAGGGACCCGGGTTGGATTCCCGGCTTAGGTCGCTGTCTGTGCGGAGTCAGCACATTCTCCCCATATCTGGGTGGGTTTCCTCCAGGTGCTCCTGTTTTCTCCCACAAGCCCCAAAAGACATGCTTGTTAGGTGAATTGGACATTCTTTCTGTTTAAATTTAGAGTACACAATTCATTTTTTTCTAATCAAAGGGAAATTTAGCATGGCCAATCCACCTACACTGCACATCTTTGGGTTGTGGGGGCGACCTCGCGCATACACGGGGAGAGTGAATTGGACATTTTGAATTCTCCCTCTGTGTACCTGAGCAGGCGCCGGAATGTGGCGACTAGGGGATTTTCACAGTAACTTCATTGCAGTGTTAATGTAAGCCTACTTGTGACACTAATAAAGATTATTATTCTCCCCATAACACTGATTCCCTTATCAAGAACCTATCTATCTTTGTCTTAAAGACACTCAGTGACTTGGCCTCCATAGCCTTCTGCGGCAATGAGTTCCACAGACTCACCACCCTATGGCTGGACAAATTCTTTGCCGTCTTCGCTTTAAAGGATCTCCCCTTCAGTCTGAGGCTATGCCCTCGGGTTTTAGTTTCTCTTACTAGTGGAAACGTCCTCTCCACGTTCACTCTGTCTAGGCCTCTCGGTATTCTGTAACATCTCATCTGAAAGATGCTGCTTCTGACAATGTGGCACTCCATTCGGGCTGCGCAAGAGTGTCAGCCCTGATTTCTGTGCTCAAACCGGAGTGGGACTTGAACCCAGAATCTGGTGACTCCGAGTGAGTGTGCTGCTGCCGCTTTCTCTCCAATCTATTACCTGACATCAGCACCAATTCTCGTACATTCATCATCCCTATGGTTGCAGGCATAAATTGGCTCCTGGCCTTCTTGTCCCACAAGTTTATAATTATCTTTATTTCTTGTGTTTAAATGCCTTTATGGATTTGTCCCACTCTGTAACCGCCCCCATCTATACTTTACCCTCACCCCTGTTCCTGAAATGCTGCCTGCACCTGCCCTTTTTTCCCAACTCCTGGTGGCCGTATCTTCAGCTGCCCCCTCTCCAGTTCTTGGTAACCCGTCTATTTCTATCTCCTTCTTTTAACACCATCCTTAAAACCCACCTCCGTCACCAATACTTTTTGTTACTGTTACGAGGATTTTAATTTAAATAGATATAGGGCGGGATTCTCCATTTTGCCAGCGCCCGGGGGTTTCCCGGCAGCATGAGCAGACACCCAACCCTCCCCTGAGGAGTGTGAAAGTCCCCATCTCCTGTTGGCTTTCACGCTATCTTGAAACTCTTCAACGGTTACTGAGCTGAGACATCTTAAAGCCATTACCTACATAGAACATACAGTGCAGAAGGAGGCCATGCGGCCCATCGAGTCTGCACCGACCCTTAAGCCCTCACTTCCACCCTATCCCCGTAACCCAATAACCCCTCCTAAGTTTTTTGGTTACTAAGGGCAATTTATCATGGCCAATCCACCTAACCTGCACATCTTTGGACTATGGGAGGAAACCCACGCAGACACGGGGAGAACGTGCAGACTCCGCACAGTGACCCAGCAGGGAATCGAACCTGGGACCCTGGCGCAGTGAAGCCACAGTACATAGAGTACATAGAACAGTACAGCACTTGTGCTACCGTGCTGCTACCTTTTCTACAAAACAATGACCACAGCAGACATTGAATTCCTCTGGAATGCACAGCCAGCAGGTCTTTAAGAGTCATTTACCGAGCCAGAGGGAACATAAACCGAGATCAGAATGCTGTACTAAAAAGCTACAAGGAGGCTGTTTTGCTCGCTCCCACTCTCAGAGACATTGCGCCTGGATTTGTGAAGTAACCATCCTGAGAAGAAATCTAGAAAATAAAACAGACGCAGGAGTAGGCCATTTGGCTTATTAAGCCTGCTCTGCCGTTCCGTGTGATCATGGCTGATCCCCTATGTCGATGCCATGCACTCGTGCTCTTACCCAAACCCCTTGATGTATTTGGTGTCTAAGAAATCTATTTATTTCTTAAAGACGTTAATTTACTTGACCTCCACAGCCTTGTGTTGCAGAAGATTTCACGCGTTCACCATCCTCTTGAGTGAAGAAATTTCTCCTCATCTCAGTCCTGAATGGCCTATCCGGTATCCTGTGACTGTGACCCCTTGTTCTGGATCCCTAACTCCAGTTAATACAGGCCTAGTCGGCCCAATCGCTCCTCAAAAGACAATCCTGCCATCCCAGGAATCGGTCTAGTGAATCTTTGCTGCAGTCCCTCTATGGCAAGTACATCCTTTCTTGGATAAGGATACCAACGCTGCACACAATACTTCAGGTGCGGTTCACAAAGGCTCTGTACACCTGCAATAAGACATCCTAACTTCTGCGCTTCAGTTCTCTTGCAATGATAAAGGCAAAAGGCTTGCTGCACTTGCACGCTTGAGGAACCTGCTGCAAACTTGAGATCTTTTGAGAATAAAATGTGGAAATTTGCTTCTTGCAACGAGACCCAGGAAAGCAACTGAACAAAATGGCCACAACATGGCATCACCGCATTGAGACCAGGCAAAGGGCAATTAAGTTAACATTCCTGTGTTTGTGTTGAGTTCACAAACAGGAAGTGCAAGGAACAAAATATTTATTTATAGAAGGACAAAGGCTACATGTAAACTGGTCCCAGAAAGGACTATCCACCCCCAGCCCACACCCAGGCTGGGGTTTTCATATTTTGGTTTGCTCTTCCGCTGAAGATGGGGGTTGCACCCCATCAACCGGAAACTGGTTTCATGGTCATCACTAGACTTTTAATTCCACATTTTCATTGAATTGAGTTTTCACCATTTGCAGTGGTGGGATTTGAACCTAGGATCATCTGGGTCTCTGGATTACTAGTCCAGTGACAATACACCACCGCCTCGCAGTCTTTATCATTTAAAAGTGATCACAGTGGGGTTCCTGCAGTATTGGCAAAGCACATCCTCACCAAAAAACCCCTGATGATGGCCAGACTTGGAGTGGTTCAGTAGGGGAGTCGCTTCTTCCCAACTGGTCCTAAGAGGCATCCATACCAAAATACTCTTTGGTTTGACATCAGTTTTAGTTCTATGCCTCTGAAGTTCCATAGGGCGTTTTATGTAAACCAAAAGTGTTCACATAAACCTAGGTTGTTTGTGTTTTCTAGCATTAACAGCAAATGGTTAGATTTTATTAACTTGGTTTGTCAATCTCTGCCACCTCGTCAGTGCTTGCAATGTTAATGGGGGAGGGAGGCAGGTCCAGGAATTTGGGAGCATAATTATGGCCAGAGTGTAAGGTGCCTATCGTGAGAGAATTGAATGTGTCCAAGTTGGCAATTAGGACTGCTCCTTTCCCTGAAGCCGAAATTCCATGACGTTCTCAGCTTGGTACATGAATCCCAGATTTATGGATTAGCGACACCTCGGACATTTCTCTTCTCCTGCTACTCCTTGGAGATGATCTGCTCTCCTACATGAGAAAATTAATACAGTCAGGTATTTTGGGAATGTCAAGCCCAGATGCTGGAGGGCTTCCTACAGCTACACTGTGTGTTTGAGGGCTTCCTACAGCTGTGTGCTGGAGGGCTTCCTACAGCTGTGTGCTGGAGGGCTTCCTACAACTACACTGTGTGTTTGAGGGCTTCCTACAACTACACTGTGTGTTTGAGGGCTTCCTACAGCTACACTGTGTGTTTGAGGGCTTCCTACAGCTACACTGTGCGGTGGAGGGCTTCCTACAGCTGTGTGCTGGAGGGCTTCCTACAGCTGTGTGCTGGAGGGCTTCCTACAGCTGTGTGCTGGAGGGCTTCCTACAGCTGTGTGCTGGAGGGCTTCCTACAACTACACTGTGTGTTTGAGGGCTTCCTACAACTACACTGTGTGTTTGAGGGCTTCCTACAGCTACACTGTGCGGTGGAGGGCTTCCTACAGCTGTGTGCTGGAGGGCTTCCTACAGCTGTGCGCTGGAGGGCTTCCTACAGCTGTGCGCTGGAGGGCTTCCTACAGCTGTGCGCTGGAGGGCTTCCTACAACTGTGCACTGGAGGGCTTCCTACAGCTGTGCGCTGGAGGGCTTCCTACAGCTGTGCGCTGGAGGGCTTCCTACAGCTGTGCGCTGGAGGGCTTCCTACAGCTGTGCGCTGGAGGGCTTCCTACAGCTGTGCGCTGGAGGGCTTCCTACAGCTGTGCGCTGGAGGGCTTCCTACAGCTGTGCGCTGGAGGGCTTCCTACAGCTGTGCGCTGGAGGGCTTCCTACAGCTGTGCGCTGGAGGGCTCCCTACAGCTGTGCGCTGGAGGGCTCCCTACAGCTGTGCGCTGGAGGGCTCCCTACAGCTGTGCGCTGGAGGGCTCCCTACAGCTGTGCGCTGGAGGGCTCCCTACAGCTGTGCGCTGGAGGGCTTCCTACAGCTGTGCGCTGGAGGGCTTCCTACAGCTACACTGTGCGCTGGAGGGCTTCCTACAGCTACACTGTGCGCTGGAGGGCTTCCTACAGCTACACTGTGCGCTGGAGGGCTTCCTACTGCTACACTGTGCGCTGGAGGGCTTCCTACAGCTACACTGTGCGCTGGAGGGCTTCCTACAGCTACACTGTGCGCTGGAGGGCTTCCTACAGCTACACTGTGTGTTTGAGGGCTTCCTACAGCTGTGCGCTGGAGGGCTTCCTACAGCTGTGCGCTGGAGGACTTCCTACAGCTGTGCGCTGGAGGGCTTCCTACAGCTGTGTGCTGGAGGGCTTCCTACAGCTGTGTGCTGGAGGGCTTCCTACAGCTGTGTGCTGGAGGGCTTCCTACAGCTACACTGTGTGCTGGAGGGCTTCCTACAGCTACACTGTGTGTTTGAGGGCTTCCTACAGCTGTGTGCTGGAGGGCTTCCTACAGCTGTGTGCTGGAGGGCTTCCTACAACTACATTGTGTGTTTGAGGGCTTCCTACAGCTGTGTGCTGGAGGGCTTCCTACAGCTGTGCGCTGGAGGGCTTCCTACAGCTGTGTGCTGGAGGGCTTCCTACAGCTGTGTGCTGGAGGGCTTCCTACAGCTGTGTGCTGGAGGGCTTCCTACAGCTACACTGTGTGTTTGAGGGCTTCCTACAGCTACACTGTGTGTTTGAGGGCTTCCTACAGCTACACTGTGTGTTTGAGGGCTTCCAACAGCTACACTGTGTGCTGGAGGCCTTCTTACAGCTGTGCGCTGGAGGGCGTCCTACAGCTACACTGTGTGTTTGAGGGCTTCCTACAGGTGTGTGCTGGAGGGCTTCCTACAGCTGTGTGCTGGAGGGCTTCCTACAGCTACACTGTGTGCTGGAGGGCTTCCTACAGCTACACTGTGTGCTGGAGGGCTTCCTACAGCTACACTGTGCGCTGGAGGGCGTCCTACAGCTACACTGTGTGTTTGAGGGCTTCCTACAGGTGTGTGCTGGAGGGCTTCCTACAGCTGTGTGCTGGAGGGCTTCCTACAGCTACACTGTGTGCTGGAGGGCTTCCTACAGCTACACTGTGCGCTGGAGGGCTTCCTACAGCTGTGTGCTGGAGGGCTTCCTACAACTACACTGTGTGTTTGAGGGCTTCCTACAGCTGTGTGCTGGAGGGCTTCCTACAGCTGTGCGCTGGAGGGCTTCCTACAGCTACACTGTGTGCTGGAGGGCTTCCTACAGCTGTGTGCTGGAGGGCTTCCTACAGCTGTGTGCTGGAGGGCTTCCTACAGCTGTGCGCTGGAGGGCTTCCTACAGCTACACTGTGTGCTGGAGGGCTTCCTACAGCTGTGTGCTGGAGGGCTTCCTACAGCTGTGTGCTGGAGGGCTTCCTACAGCTGTGCGCTGGAGGGCTTCCTACAGCTGTGTGCTGGAGGGCTTCCTACAGCTACACTGTGTGCTGGAGGCCTTCCTACAGCTGTGCGCTGGAGGGCTTCCTGCAGCTGTGTGCTGGAGGGCTTCCTACAGCTGTGTGCTGGAGGGCTTCCTACAGCTACACTGTGCGCTGGAGGGCTTCCTACAGCTGTGCGCTGGAGGGCTTCCTGCAGCTACACTGTGTGTTTGAGGGCTTCCTACAGCTACACTGTGTGTTTGAGGGCTTCCTACAGCTGTGTGCTGGAGGGCTTCCTACAGCTGTGTGCTGGAGGGCTTCCTACAGCTGTGCGCTGGAGGGCTTCCTACAGCTGTGCGCTGGAGGGCTTCCTACAGCTGTGTGCTGGAGGGCTTCCTACAGCTGTGTGCTGGAGGGCTTCCTACAGCTACACTGTGTGTTTGAGGGCTTCCTACAGCTACACTGTGTGTTTGAGGGCTTCCTACAGCTGTGCGCTGGAGGGCTTCCTACAGCTGTGTGCTGGAGGGCTTCCTACAGCTACACTGTGTGCTGGAGGGCTTCCTACAGCTGTGCGCTGGAGGGCTTCCTACAGCTGTGTGCTGGAGGGCTTCCTACAGCTGTGTGCTGGAGGGCTTCCTACAGCTACACTGTGTGTTTGAGGGCTTCCTACAGCTGTGTGCTGGAGGGCTTCCTACAGCTACACTGTGTGCTGGAGGGCTTCCTACAGCTGTGTGCTGGAGGGCTTCCTACAGCTGTGCGCTGGAGGGCTTCCTACAGCTGTGTGCTGGAGGGCTTCCTACAGCTGTGTGCTGGAGGGCTTCCTACAGCTGTGTGCTGGAGGGCTTCCTACAGCTGTGTGCTGGAGGGCTTCCTACAGCTGTGTGCTGGAGGGCTTCCTACAGCTGTGTGCTGGAGGGCTTCCTACAATGTGTGTTTGAGGGCTTCCTACAGCTATGTGTGTTTGAGTCACTTGAATACTGTTGCTGGTTGGCATTTTGAATCTGCTCGCTCTTGGCTCACTTGAAGCTGTCCTTTTTCTTGATTTGGTATCAGAGCTGCTGACAGTGTAATTTGAGCAGTGATGTTTGATAAAGGACTGGTTCAGTTTGAAGATCCCTCATTTAATTAAACAGGCAGGTGGGGGTATAGTGGTATTGTTGTTACGATACCTTGGGCTAGTGTGCGGTCAATTCCAGCCCCACTTGACCGAGAGTCACAACATAAGTGAATTAGCCAATAATTCTTATAAAAATGCCCAAAGTCTTTGGCCCTTAGCCGCCCAATAATTACAGTCACCAGGGGCTGGATTCTCCCCTACCCGGCAGGCCGGGGTGTCCTGGCGGGATGGAGTGGCGTGAACCACTCGGGCGTCGGGCCTCCCCAAAGGTGTGGATTCCTCCGCACCTTTAGGGGCTAAGCCCTCACCTTGAGGGGCTAGGCCTGCGCCGGAGTGGTTCCCGTCCCGCCGGCTGGCGTGGCAGGCCTTTGGTGCCACGCCAGCCGGGGCTGAAGGGACTTCGCCGGCCAGCGGACGTCCATGCATGCGTGGGAGCGTCAGCGGTTGCTGACGTCATCCCCAGGCATGCGCAGTGGAGGGGGTCACTTCCGTGTCGGCCATCGCGTAGTCTATCGCCGACGCGGAAGGAAAAGAGTGCCCCCACGGCACAGGCCCGTTGAGGTTGATGTGTCCAAATATTAAAAAGCACAAACTAAGAATTGCTACATATAAACAATTCAGCATAAGATGGAAGGAAATTGCTTCACAAAGCAAAAAAGGGTGGCACAATGGTTAGCACTGTTGCCTCACAGCGCCAGGGAACCTGGTTTAATTCCAGCCTTGGGGCATTGTCTGTGCGGAGTTTGCACATTCTCCCCGTGTCTGCGTGGGTTTCTTTCGGGTGCACCGGTTTCCTCCCACAGTCCAAAGATGTGAAGATTGGGTTGAGTGGCCGTGGTAAATTGCCCCTCAGCATCCAAAGAGGGCGGTGTTTGTAAGGCGAAGAGCAGTATTCCTCATCAGATAAGACAGACAAGGAATAAGGGGGGTCCAGCTCAATGAGTGGCAGCAGGAGATGAGAGGCCACACTTTTTTTTTTTTTTCCCCATCTTCTCTGCCCCACCTCCCCCTCCCCTCACGAGGATCAGGATGGCTGTGTGTTCCAGTCTCACGCCAGAGAATTCTGTACATGTGACTCCGGTGCAGCACGGTGTGAGTCCTGCAATGTCGGAGGTGCTAACTTGCTAACGAGATGGTGCATCAAATCCCCACCTGGTCCCTCAGGTGGGTGCAAAATAAAAATCCTGGAGCACTGATGGAAAGAAGATCATCAGTGCTCTCCCAGCTGGAGGGGGACTTGATGCTGCAGCCTATTGGCTTGGGGATGGCGATTGGTGTGCATTGCGGGAGGGGGGGTGGATGCTGCGCAATGTTAGCAGTAAGTCACAGTTGGCTTGAATGGCCAATAGGATGAGGGATTGAAAGACAGTCAGTGCTCCCATGCAACTGTACCAGAGCAACAATCACTACCTTCATGAACATAGAAAAGTGAGGAAAAATGGGAAGCTAATTTTTAACCAGCTGGAGAACTGAGCAGCAACCATTCCGAGGCATGGGAAAATCACTTGCAATGGCTTCTCCTCCTGCTCCCACACCATTACCTAGGGTGGTCTGCCCATCTCTCCCCCAAGGATTGAGCTGTGGGCCTGTCCTATTCATCATCTATATGATGCCCATTGATGTCAACCTTCCAAAAGCACAGCGTTAGTTTTCACACCAAAGCTGCCGACGCACCCACACCAGCACCTCACTCCGGCCCGCTGCGATTGCTGAGTTGTCAGACTGCTTATCCGATCGGACAGACGGTTCCTCCAATAAAAAGTTGGGAAAGCTGAAGCCATGGTTTTGGGCTCCTGCTCCAAACTCTATTCTCTAACTCTGTCGCCTCTCCCTGGCGTCACGATCCCCTGTGAGGGAAACCCTCAACCAAAATATCCAAATTTACCGACCGATCTTCAAATGAAAGGATTACTGACAGGATTTTATTTTTTGCAATTTTTATTTTCCATGAATCAGAATCGACGTAAATTAAGGATGAATAAACTGACAAATTCTGGTTGGTACCAACTATGGGCATGATTCTCCCATGCCATGCGTCTGGGAGAATCGCTGTTTGTGCCATTTTTTCCCCGTGGCGCTGGTCTGACGCCGGCAGGCGATTCTCCGAGTAGCGGAGAATTGGCGTCAATTGCGCCGGCGCATTTGACGTGGCGCGGGCCGCTATCCGTTGCCATGCCGCCGATTCTCCGGCCTTGATGGGCCGAGTGGCCGCGCGGAAATGGCAGAGTCCCGCCGGCGCCTTTCACACCTGGTAGCTGCCAGCGGGAACTCTGGGTGTAGGGTCAGGGGGGCGGCCTGTAGGGCAGGGAAAAGCGCTTCTGCAACGGAGGGGGGGGGGGGGCCTCCGATAGGGTCTGGCCCGCGATCAGGGCCCACCGATCGGCGGGCCGGCCTCTCCAGCCCCAGCCCTATTTTATTACACGGCCGGCCCCTGAACCTCCACGCCATGTTGGGTCGGGGCCGGCGCGCTCAGGAGTCCCCTGCTCATGCGCGATTTGGTGCGGCCCAACTGTGCATGTGCCATTGGCGCGGTGCCCATATGGCGCCGGTATGGGAGGCTGGAGCGGAGTGGACCGCTCCAGTGACGTGCTGGCCCCCTGTGGGGGCTGGAATCAGTCGTTCCCGTGCCTGTTTCACGCCATCGTGAAACGCGACGGCGCTCACGACGGCGCAAACACTCTGTCTCCATTTCGGAGTATCGCGACCAATAAATTACACTTGGAATAGTAGATACAACAAAGACTACAAGATAGAATTTCTGGGCAGCTCACTCTGGCTGTATAGGCCCAGTTTCAGTGACACAGTTTGTCTAAGCAATATGCCAGTCCCTTTTCACTCAAGAACTTGGCTGATTCTCCACAGTCAGCAGCTTCCGTGTGAACAGAGTTCCACCCTTGCGACCTTCCCTAAATGGCACTCTTCCCTTTCCCGAGCCCTCTCAACTCCTCTCGTTAATTGTCTGCCTTTCACCTCTTGCTTTCCTACCTTCCTTACAGCAGTTGGCTTCTTTGTCAACCTTGTGTGTGTCCCCTGCTGCAGAACGTCTTTGTGTCTGCTGGCCACGCACGGCTTCTGTCCTGACTTCCTTCCACTGCCTCCAGGTATAAATGTCTGTTGAATGCTCAAAAGGTCCCAAAAGAAGAATATGACATGAACTGCATAAGAAGATAATTAGGACAGGTAACCAAAAAGCTTGATCAAGGGGGAGGTTTTGAGGAGAGTTTTAAATTAGGCTACGAGAAAAAAAGGTGCACTGGTTAGTCAAAAATTTAGTGAGCTTCTGGCCCAGATGGGTTAAGGGATGGCCACCAAAGGAGGGCCGAAGGAAGGTGGGGGAAGGCACAAGAGTCCACAGAGCTAGCAATAAACATGGGCTGTGAATTTAATCAGGGCCTTGTTAAACAGCCTTGACTGATTATCATAGATTATTATAGAATTTACAGTGCAGAAGAAGGCCATTCGGCCCATCGAGTCTGCAGCGGCTCTTGGAAAGAGCACCCTACCCAAGGTCAACACCTCCACCCTATCCCCATAACCCAGTAACCCCACCTAACACAAAGGGCAATTTGGACCCTAAGGGCAATTTATCATGGCCAATCCACCTAACCTGCACATCTTTGGACTGTGGGAGGAAACCGGAGCACCCGAAGGTGTGCACCACGCACACACTGGGAGGATATGCAGACTCCGCACAGACAGTAACCCAAGCTGGGAATCAAACCTGGGACCCTGGAGCTGTGAAGCAATTGTGCTATCCACAGTGCTACCGTGCTGCGGTACAGCAGTAAATTAATAAAAAAGTAACGGGCATCATAGCTCTTTAAAGCAGCACCTGGGAACTCTGGATGCTTGAAGATGTCGAAAACTGCCATGCTTATAGTTCTCCCTGCTGCTGTAACAGTCTCCCTCGTACATCTGTAAGGTTACCATTTGGTTATCTTCATTTAAATAAAAAAGGAAATTAAATGAAATTTCACCCACTGTCGCCACTGGGATTTTGACCGGAGCAAAGGTATGCTGAAGGTGCACACTGATACAAATGCGTAGACACACATACAGGCCCGTAGCAAGAAAAAAGGGCTAAAAAAAAGCCTATCAAAAGATATCCATCTTTAGCTCATGTGAATTCTAAACGTTCAGTCACCCAGCGAAAATGAATTGCATTGGCTTCCTGTGGTCTTTTGGGCATTCCTTACTGCAACATGGCCACGGAATGGCTTCTGATTGGAAGTTGCACTTGTAGACATTCTAAGAAGGTGGGATGGGATGGGTTGGGGCCCGGGGATGGATGGCTGACCTTTTTGGCCTACCCCCACCCCTCCATGGCCGAGCCTGCAGGACAGAATCATTTTGGGGATGTTATTTGCTAATCCTCCATCATCGACGGCGATGGCGGCGACGACGACATTGACATTCAAGGTGCTGCATGAATGCACGTTGTATGTCACATTGTAGATGCTCTCTGTAATTATGACAATGGTGTACTGGCTTTGTCACTGGGCTGCAAATCCCAGAGGTCCAGGCTTTGGGGACATGGGTTCAAAACCCACCAGGGCAGTTGGTAGAACTTTTATTCCGTGTGGAATATCATGCTCAGCGCCGGCCCTAGGGTTGCTGGCGCCCCGGGCAAGCTGAACTTCGGCGCCCTTGGGGGGGGCGGGGCCGAGGGGGGAACGACCCGAGGGAGGGGGGCGGACCCGAGGGAGGGGGGAGGACCCGAGGGGGGGGGGCGGGTACCCGGGGGGGGGCGGACCCGAGGGGCGGGGGGGGGGGCGGGCCCGAGGGGCGGGGGGGGGGCGGACCCGAGGGGGGGGCGGGGGGGCGGGGGAGGCGGACGGAACGGGGGGGGGCCGCCCTGGGGGAGGGCGGCCACCGCGCATGCGCTGGTTGGCACCTGCCCAACTGCGCATGCGCGGGACCCGAGTCTCTGGCGCCCCCTAGCACATGGCGCCCCGGGCGACTGCCCGAGTTGCCGGTGCCTTGAGCCGGCCCTGATCATGCTGGTCCCAGTCATTTTGACCAGTGTTGCTCAGGGAAGGAAATCTGCTGGCCTATATGTGGCCCGCAGCAGTGTGACTCAGTCTGAACTGTGTTCTGAATTGGCCGAACAAGCCACTTGGTTCAAGGGCAATGAGAGATGGGCAACACATGCCGGCCTTGCCAGCGACACTCTCATCCCATCAAGTAATTGTTTTAAAAAGTAATTTTGATTATTTAAATGTCGCCATTCAGTTGTTTTATTATGACTCATGAGTGAAGAACAAAAGGGCCTCGTGTAAGAGAGAACTGAACCAAACAATAGAATTATAGAAAGGTGACAACACAAAGAAGCCATTTGGCCTGTTATATCAATGCTGGGTCCCTCTTAAGTCCTACTCCCCTTTCCCCATAACAGTGCAACATTATTTCTCTTCAGATAATTATTCAATTCTCCTTTGAATGTCATAATTGGATCTGCCTCCGTATTCGGGCAGATGGCATGGTGGGCACAGTGGTTAGCACTGCTGCCTCACAATGCTGGGGACCCGGGTTTGATTCCGGCCTTGGGTGACGTCTGTGTGGAGCTTGCACGTTCTCCCCGTGTCTGCCTGGGTTTCCTCCGGGTGCTCCGGGTTCCTCCCGCAGTCCAAAGATGTGCAGGCTAGGTGGACTGCCCATGAACAGGGATTACGGGAATAGGTCGGGGGGAGTGCGCATAGGTTTTCGGAGGGCCGTTGCAGATCCGAAGGGCCGAATGGTCTCCTTACGCACTATTGACATTCTGGGGTTTTTTTTTTAAGAAAATAGTTTATTGAGGCATTTATAATTTTAACAATTTTCAACATCAATTTTCAACAAAACCACAATAACATAACCAACAAACCTCCCCAGACACAAACCCCAGCCAACATGGCTTACACAAATAGCGCCACCATAGATATTCCATGGAGCAAGTTTCCATTCTTAATCTTGACTTTTAATTCTCCCTGTCCTGTAATTCCCTCCAAAACCCTCTGAAATCTAAACACTGCTCCATTTCTGGTCTCCTGTACACTCTCCGTTCTCATGACTAGACTTGTGGCTTTTTCTTCAGCTCAGTGAGCTACTTTGAAGTGTGGTCACTGTTCTAATGTAGGAAATGCGTCAGCCAATTTGCTCTCAGCAAGATCAGCAATGGGATAATGACCAGATAATCTGTTTGTTGTGATGTTGGCTGAGGGATAAATATTGGTCAGGACGGGGCAGCACGATAACGCAGTGGTTAGCACTGCTGCCTCATGGTGCCGAGGTCCCTGGTTCGATCCCAGCTCTGGGTCACTGTCGGTGTGGAGTTTGCACGTTCTCCCCGTGTTTGCATGGGTTTCGCCCCCACAACCCAAAGATGTGCAGGGTAGGTGGATTGGCCACACTAAAAATTGCCCCTGAATTGGAAAAAAATAATTGGGTACTCTGAATTTTTAAAACAACAAAAGATGCCGTTCCTTCCCTGGAGTGTCAGCCTGGAATGGGACTTAGACCCTTGAAGCAAATCCCTATTTCTCTGCTCTCTCGTGGGTTAGGACGTGAGCACATGAACGTGACCTTGGTTCATGAAAGATTTCCTGTGCTATTTGTGGAATAACTGCACAGGCAGCTGTAAAATGTATTTGCAATTATCAAATACAATACAAAGGAAATTATTCCCCATTGTGTCACTAATTCTATTCGGCATGACCATGGGTAGCATTCAAGTCCATCCTTCGATACAAAGGGACATAAAGCCACTTAAGAGAAAAGAATTGAATCATAGAGTTATACAGTGCAGAAAAGACCCTTCAGCCCATCGTGTCTGCACCGGTCCAAAATAACTATTCTAATCCCATTTTCCAGCACTTGGCCCATAGCCCTGTAATAATAATGTCACTGTTCAGCAGTGATGGTGGGATTGAACGTTTGTGGATAGGGTGCCAATCAAGAAGGCTGCTTTGTCTTGGATGGTGTCAAGCGTCTCGAGTGTCTTGGAGCTGCACTCATCCAGGCAAGTGGAGAGTACTCCCTGACGCCTCTGGCTTGTACCTTATAGATTTGGGGAGTCAGGAAGTGAGTTACACACCCTAGCCTCTGCTCTGCTCTTGTTGCCACAGTATTTATATGGCTAGTCCAGTTCAGTTTAGAACATAGAACAGTACAGCACAGAACAGGCCCTTCGGCCCTCGATGTTGTGCCGAGCAATGATCACCCTACTCAAACCCACGTATCCACCCTATACCCGTAACCCAACAATCCCCCCATTAACCTTACTTTTTAGGACACTACAGGCAATTTAGCATGGCCAATCCACCTAACCCGCACATCTTTGGACTGTGGGAGGAAACCGGAGCACCCGGAGGAAACCCACGCACACACGGGGAGGACATGCAGACTCCACACAGACAGTGACCCAGCCGGGAATCGAACCTGGGACCCTGGAGCTGTGAAGCATTTATGCTAACCACCATGCTACCGTGCTGCCCCTGGTCAATGGAAACCTCCCAGGATGTTGACAGTTTCAGCCATCTAATCTATTGATTATCAAGGATCTTTGTCACTTCCGGTGCTAGGTGATTTCATTTCTGTTTTGTTTGATACAATGGGGTCGGTTGCTAGGCCATTTCAGATGATATTACAGAGTCAACCACATTGTTGTGGATCTGGAGTCACTTGTGGGCCAGCCCTGGGAAGGTTGGCAGATTTTCTTCCCTAAAAAATATTAGTGAACCAGATGATTTTTATTAAATGACAGTGGGTTCATGGTCATTATTAAGACTTTTTATTCCAGATTTTGTTTTTAAACTAAATACCATGGCCAGATTCGAACCCATGTCCCCAGATTTGGTTAATAGCTCAGTGAAAGTGTCCCTATGTCAACGCCTCCCTTATGTGTGTGCAGATTTAGGAACAGCATGACAGAAATGTTTATAATTATGAAAGGGTGAGCAGAGTAGACAGAATTTATTTCATCTCTCGTAGACGTGGATATAGAATTTACAGTGCAGGAGGAGGCCATTCGGCCCATTACGTCTGCACCGGCCCTTGGAAAAAGCACCCCACTTAAGCTCACACTTCCACCCCATCCCCGTAACGCAGCAACGCCACCCAACCCCTTTGGGCACTTAGGGCATGTTTAGCATGGCCGATCCACCTAACCTGCACGTCTTTCGGGACTTATGGGAGGAAACCGGAGCACCCGGATAAAACACATGCAGACACTGGGAGAGCGTGCAGACTCCACACAGCCAGTGACCCAAGCCGGGAATTGAACCTGGGACCCTGGAGCTGTGAAGCGACAGTGCTAACCACTGTGCTACCGTGTCGCCCAGCTTGTAGCTCCCGTAGTTGAAAGATCGAAAATATTGTGGGGTACAAATACAAGATAAAGTGTTAAGGGATTTAAAACAAAAGGGCTGGGTGGTAGCTTCACACAGAGTTGAGTATATGTGACATTTATTTCTGGGTTAGTGTGTAAAGCAGGAACAATGGTGGATGAAGCAACAAAATGGAAATAATGTCAGTAAATATATTTTGACCCACTTGGTGATGTGGAAGGATAACACGGTAACATGCTGAAAGGACTGTTTTCATCTGGTGACTGCTGTCTATTTCCGCACATAATCTGATCTACAAGTTTCTGACTTCTTGTTGGCTGGGAGGTCAAGTCGTCGGACTCGGTGGCACAGTGGTCAACACTGCTGCCTCACAGTGCCAGGAACCAGGTTCAATTCCCGTCTTGGGTCACTGTCTCTTTAGAGTTTGTACGTTCTCCCCGTGTCTGTGTGGGTTTCCTCTGGGTGCTCCAGTTTCCTCCCATAGTCCAAAAATGTGCAGATTATGTGGATTGGCTATGATAAATTGCCTCTTAGTGTCCAGGGATGTGCAGGTTAGGTTATGGGGATAGAACTGGGTGGACAGGGGAGTGGATACGTGTACAGTGCTCATTCAAAGAGTCGGTGCAGACTCGATGGGTCGAATGACCTTCTGCACTATGATTCCCAACTACAAACCGAATCATGATAAGATGGGTGCTGCTGCACGAGGCAAAGCAATAAGGCAGTATTAAATCACAATGTAATTTATTTAGCCGAAGAAATTTTATATACAGAACAGTACAACTCCAACACAGGCCTAGTTCCCTCCACTCCCAAGCTTACTCTGATGATACCCCAACAACCAGGTACGCACCTCGACAATCGATAGGCTAAGGTTTGCACGCTATGTCCCCATAGGCTCCGAGCAGGTCACATGGCCCGCGATGAATTGTCCCTTAAAAGAGCATATTTGGCTATTAATGTTTGAGAGTGAAAAGCTTTATCTCCCTGCTTTTACTAAGGGAGCCTACCTGATATGTTAACCGACCTGTCATGGAATTGTCAGCATTCTCTTCTCTGGTTTCATAAGAGGCATTTTCTTGCGGTCAAGAAGTCTAATGACTACACCCCCCCTCCCCCCCCCCCCCCCAAAAAAAAAACCACCACCCACAACCTCAATCCCAGGGCCAAAATATATTTTTCAAAGAATGACTTGTATAGGAGACCTGGTGGGTTGAAGCCAAGACTGCTTGCATCTTCACCAGGAATCATGCATTCCCCTTGCTGGGAAGGGCTTACATTTTTTTCTCTTCCTTTGATATCTGCTCACCATCTTGGCAAGCAGAAGAAAGCAGGATTTAAAAGAGACTGACAGATTCATACTCCGTCGGATGAATCTGTCGTACCCAAAGCTGGCGGCTGATATTTTTATAAGCTGGTTTCTAATGGGGGGGGGGGGGGGGGGGGGGGGAGAGACCCTGCTGGAAGGGGAGGCTGGTGTGACTGGGCACGTGCCCAGGTGCTGAGGGGGTGGGGGATGGGGCGGGCAGCTGGGGCCGGGGAAGATGAGGCAAGGAACAGACAGGGCGTGATTGGAACAAGACAGGTCATTGAAGTGCAAGACAGACAGAGGTAAAGAAACAAAGGGCAAAGCGCACAAGTGATTCTGCAGCCAGGTTTTAGTGCAGGTTTCTTGCTTTCTGATCTCTTGCCGTCAAAAGCACACCACATAACTTTGTATCTGTGGCTGGGATTCTAAACCTCTTTTCCACCCCACCCCCCCCAACTCCCTGTCCCGTTCCCGCCACAGTCTGTTTCCTGGTGATGGGGCAGTTGTCTTCGGCGGAACTGGAAGATCCCACTCACAGGAAGGGCTGGGAAATCTCATCCCATGTGTGTGCGCCTGTGTATATTTGTGAGCATATGCTTCTGCAGTAGACATATATTGTGTACCCATGAGCATAGTCATAAGTGACGACTTTTACTTTTATTCCACAGGTTGTGAAGTTTATTTGAAGGGAAAATTCTCATCTTGGTATTGGTTCTCCATTTGCACGATGGTAAATTGCTGTCGGGCTGAATGTTAAGGAGGTACAATTTTGGAAACGGGTGCAGTTCCTGAAATAAGCAGCTGTCTGTTTCCTCAGCACGTATAGTGTATTGGCAATTACACCACTGAGCAAATTATTCATGAAAAGCTTAGCTTATAAAGCTAAGCTCCCCTGTCCTTCCTCTCAAGCTCGTCCTCTGAACAGCTACGACCTCAGGTATAAAGAGGCTGCAAGCTAAATGCAAAAACGTGAAAGTAAGGTTCGACGCTTGTGCGCTATGGCACGATATGGTAGCACTGTAATTAGCACTGTTGCTTCACAGCGGAAGGGTCCCAGGTTCGATTCCCGGCTTAGGTCACTGTCTGTGCGGAGTCGGCACGTTCTCCCTGTGTCTGCGTGGGTTTCCTCCGGATGCTCCGGTTTCCTCCCACAAGTTCTGGAAGATGTGCTATTAGGTAATTTAGACATTTTGAATTCTCCCTCTGTGTACCCGAACAGGGGCCGGAATGTGACGACTAAAATTTTCACAGTAACTTCATTACAGTGTTAATGTAAGCTTCCTTATAATAATAATCACTTATTGTCACAAGTAGGCTTCAATGAAGTTACTGTGAAAAGCCCCTAGTCGCCACATTCCGGTGCCTGTTCGGGTAGGCTGGTACGGGAATTGAACCTGCGCTGCTGACATTGTTCTGCATTACAAGCCAGCTGTTTAGGCCACTGTGCTAAACCAGCCCCTACTGTGCTAAACCAGCCCCTAACTTGTGACTAAATTTGTGACAATAGTAAAGACTATTATTACTATTACAAGCATTATAGTATTACAAGCACTTTATTATATTATTATGTGAAATGTGGATGTTGTTGACAAGCAAACATTTCTTGCTTAACCCTAATTTCCCTTGAGAAAATGGTGGTAGGCCGCATTCTGGAACCACTGTGGTACAACCATAATGCTGCTGGCTGGAGTTCCAGAATTTTGATCCACTTGATGAAGGATCAGTGATAGTGCAAGTCAGGATGGTGTGTGGCTGTGAGGGGAACATGCAGGTAGTGGTGTTCCCTTGCACCTGCCCTTGTCCTTCTAGGTGTTAGAGGTTGTGGGATCTGGGAGCTGCTAGTTAAGGAGCCTTGGTGAGTTGCTGCAGTGTTGTCTGCAGTTAAGATGCACTGCTGGCACTGTGCATGGCCATAGAGGTCGACAGCACAGGAAAGTGCCTTCTGCCCATCATGTCTGCGCCCGTCAAAAACAACCACTTAACTATTCTATTCCCATTTTCCAGCACTTGGCTCATAGCCTTGCATGCCTTGGCATTGCAAGTGCATGTCTAAAAACTTCTTAAATGCACGGTGGTCTCTTTATACATCTCAATCATGTCTTCCCCTCATTCTCCTCTGCTCCAAGGAAAACAACCCCTATCTTCTCTCTTCTTAACTAAAACTCTCCAGCCCAGGCAACATCCTGATAAATCTCATCTGCACCCTTTCCAGTGCTATCACATCCCTCCTACAATGTGGATTCCAGAACTGTACACAATACTCTAGCTGTGGCTAAACCAACATTTTATACAGTTCCAGCATAACCTCCCTACTCTTCAACTCTGTGCCTCGGCTAATAAAGGCAAGTATATTATATGCCTTCTGAACCACTGTATCCACATTCCCTGAAACCTTAATGGACCGGTGTACATGCACACCAACGTCCCTCTGATCCTCGGTGTTTCCGAGGGTCTTGCCGTTTATCATGTATTCCCTTGCCTTAGTTGTCCTGCTCAAGTGTATCACCTCGCACTTGTTCAGATTGAATTCCACTTCTCACTGACCAGCCCGTCTATATCCTCCTGTAATCTAAACCTATCCTCCTCTCAATTTACTATCTCACCAATTTTAATGTCATCCGCGAACTTACTGATCGACCTCCTACTTCATATCTAAATCATTTATATGAAGAGGGAGTGACTGTTTAAGCTCCTGATAGGGTGCCGGTCAAATCAACTGCTTTATTCTGAATGGCTTTGAGTGTCTTGGCAAATACAAATTGTACTCCTGACTTGAATCTTGTAGGCGATGGACAGGTGTTGGTCATTCTAGGTGAGTGTGCTTAACACTCAATTTGGCTCTGTTTCTTTACTTAGCTCTGGAGTCGCCAGGTATCGTTAAGATACCGCCACAAGTTCAAGGTGAAGTTCAAAGCAATAAAACCGTACACCAATTAGTAAGTTCAAACAACTGATAACTACCCATGCACACGCTAAAAGGATTAAGCTATTCCTACCGCTAAATAAACTAATACTTATCTCGAAGGAACTGCCGGGTCAGGGAACAAGGCCTCTTGCTCTGCTCTGGTCTGCAGACTTCAGGTTGGTATAAGTTAAAAGGGGTCAGGAGTGTCTATCTCCGGTAGCGCTCGTTGTGAGACACTTACTTGCTGGCGGCTGCTGTCCGAACCCTCTCCTCTCTCTCCTTCAGGGTCTTCTTGGCGAAAGCTGGTCGAGGTGCTGGTCCACGGGGGAGTGCTGGTCAAGAGAGAGGAGGGCTGGACGAGAAGACTGAACCATGTGTGGGACCTGTCTTTTATAGGTCCCAGGGATCCGCGCCCCTTTGGGCGGACTCCCTTACCTGCTTGGAATCGATTGGGTCTCTTCCCAATTGATATGTTTGAATCCCCCCAATACTGAGGCTGTTCCTTAGCTACTGGGCGGGCTCTCAGGCTCTTTGTTTACGAACCCTGTTGGTGCCTGAGTGTCTGGTATCCTTTACAATGTTGCAGTTGCTTCCCCATTTGTGTCCATTGTATCTGAAATCGTTCCATTAACATGCTAATTATCCCGGTGATTGCCTCATTAGTATGCGGAATGTTCGTTTCGGTGCTGTCTGCTTTCTTAGCAGACAGAATCCACACCTGCTAGGTGCAGCCTGCTGGCGCTGCAAACATTGTCCATTTTATCCTATATGCTTTGCGTTCCTCCATTTTGTATTCAGGGAAACGGCCAACTTCGGTGGCTACGCAGGTTTTGGGGAGTTGGGAGGCGAGCCACCTGCTGTAGGATTCCCAGCCTCTGACCTGTTCTGCTATCCACAGTATTGATATGGCTAGCCCAGTTTAATTTCTGGTTAATGGTACCCCCCCCCCCCTCGCGATGCAGATAGCAGAGGATTCATGATGATGATGCTATTGAATGTCAAGGGGGATGATTGGATTCTCTCTTGTTGGATATGCTCATTACCTGGTACTTATGTGGCGTGAATATTACTTTATACTTATCGGCCCAAGCCTGAATATTGTCCAGTCTTGCTGCCTATGGACATGGACTGCTTCAATATCTGAGGAGTCGCGGATGGTACCAAACATCATGCAATCATTGGAAAACACCCTCACTTGTGAGCTTACATTCAAGGGAAGGACATTGATGAAGCAGCTGATGGTGGTTGAGGCCAGGGGTACTACCCTGAGGAACTGCTGCAGTGATGTCCTGGGACTGAGGTGATTGACCTCCAACAAGCGAAGGATGCTTGACATCTGTGGAACTAAGCCCCGACGAGGAGCCAACGCCATCAGGGGAGCAGAGCAAATTGGCAAGAGGACAAATGAATGTGGGAGTCTAATCTGGTGTTCTTCTGAGCAACAGATTGGCTTGCGGTTCTCCAGTCTTCGTTTATTGTTCAGTCGCTGGCTTTCCACGCGCTGGTTCCCTGCTTAATGTCTGAGCTGCCAAGCTGTGTGAGTGAGCCATCAAAATGTCCGTTGGGCTGTTGGATCTGTCTTGTGAATGAGTTTGCCATTGAGTGAGGGGGGTGGTGGGGGGGATTAGCACCATGGCAGCTCAAGTTACCCAAGTGGGTTGCTAAGGCCAATTGAACAAGGAGCTTTTTTTCCCTGGTTATTAAGCGACAATAGAGAATCAGTTGTGGAGGGATTTGATCTGAATTTACATATTCCACTTCACTCACAGCACTCTTTCTTGTGCAGTCATTGGTGAGATGGGCTAGAATCCAAACTGGGGTTCGAGTGAGGCCAGTGCATCATCTTTTTAAAAATAAAAATTCGAGTTAGTTCTTTATTGCCAGTTGTGGTCATGCTTCAACTGTACAAAGCCCTGGTTGGACCACATCTGGAGTGCTGCCAGCAGTTCCCGGCACTGCCCCTTCAGGAGAATAAATTGGTCTGGAAGAGACTAACGCCTAGATTCCAAAGGTTAAATTATGAGGAGGAATAACACAAACTTGGATTGCATTCCCCGCAGTTTAAGGTGAAGCAACAATTGGATTACATTTTCCTGAAGGTGTGTAAGACAGGATAGATCAGGCATTGTCAAAGTCGGGTGGGTCGCGGGCGGGTGTCGGGAGGGCCGCAGAGCCGTCTTGGGCGCCGCTCCCGATATCACAAATCTGCCCGCAGCAGCCGGCTTTTAATAACGGTGGCTGCAAGCAGCCTTCAAAATGGCCACGAACATATTTTTTAAAATGCAGCCGCATTTTTTTAATACAGTTGCAGCCTTTTTTTTTACAAGTTCGGGGGAGTTTCTTTTTGATAAAATTTTACAAGAAAAAAATGCAGAAACTGAAAATGTTTTCATTCTCTAGAAATTGGAGGTTCACCACATTTCACCTAAACATTACATGTATGAGAAAATGGCGGGTCACAAAGGTCGGCCGGCGTGGGGCGCGAAGGTCGGCCGGCGTGGGGCGCGAAGGTCGGCCGGCGTGGGGCACGAAGTTCAGCTGGCGTGGGGCGCGAAGTTCAGCCGGCGTGGGGAGCGAAGGTCAGCCGGCGTGGGGCGCGAAGGTTGGCTGGCGTGGCCCGCAGAGATCGGCCGGCGTGGCCCCCGAAGGTTGGCTGGTAGGTAAAAATTAGTCCCCGGAGAAAAAGTTTGGAGAATACTAGGATAGATAGAGAAAGACGAGACTGAATTTTCCCGACTCTGTGATGGTGGGTGTGGTGTCTGTGGGTTACGGAAAGCCCCCCGACACGTTCCTATCACTAGAGAGGTTGAATGTTGCTATGACAGTGTGTCTTTAGCCCGTTTGCGGTGGCAAGTAACTGAGAGTTGACTTAGTTTTAAATCAATAGTCTTTATTCAGACTTACGCAATGTTGCAGTTAATCAATCACTCCATCAACACAAGTTATTCTACAGGGTACTAAAAGTTCATAGTAGATCTTAACTTTTGAGTGACTAGCACGTACCCAGCCAGATATTGGCCTTTGCTGACTCCTGTGGTCCTCGATCTTCGGTCCTCGGTCTGGTCTGATCCTCTGGCCCACGTTTTCCTTCTGTTGGTGGTGTTATGGTCCTCCTTGTGGTGGCCAGTGAAGATCACCGTTGTTCTGTTGCTGGCAGCTACAGAGAGAGTTTCTAAGGTGGTGCGGCACCTTTTACCTCAGGGGCTTTGCGCCCTTTTGGGCGGTCCCTGGGTCATTGCCAGTCAGTTGATCAGGGTTTGATCACCCTGATCGGTTAGGTCCATTCAGGGTCTGCCACATCGGTTTCAGGGTGAGCCCTCAAACGGCCATGCCTCCAGGTGTTGGGGCATGTAGGCTTTCCAAATAAGGAATATAGATGCCGCTGTGTCTGGTAAACAAGAGTGATTGACTGGATAGTTCTATTGTTCATGGGATGGCCTAGAGATGGTCTTTTTTCTGTGTATTGCAATGTTTAGGCTGCAGCTTGCTCATCAATGCTTATTTAAAGTGCAGCCTTCCTGTCCTTATACTTGCCTAATTCTCCCAACATCCTTTGCAGGACGCCATCTTAGGAGACCGTTCGACCACAGGATCCTGGTCAGCTGCCCGCAGTAAAGAGGCCAGCAGTCAATTAAAGAAATTTTGGATCCGTTTGGGCCCAGATTAGAGTGCTGGTCCCCTGCCATATATGGAAGCTATCGTCTCCATGGAGATGACTTCCCTGCGCAGGCTGGGATATTGGGGGCGGAGTTGGGGAGGGCGCCATCGGAGCTAACCCCGGAAGGAGTGCTGCTCTCGGAGCGGTCAGACCAGAGGGAGAGCTGCTCTAAGAGGGGCCACTTTCAGATGAGACATTAAACTATGCTGGAAGTAAAACAGATCTGTGTTTCAAAAAAGGAGCAAGGGAGTGCTCTCTGATGACCGGGTCAATATTTATCCCTTAATCGAAGTCACTTCATTTTTAAAAAAAAAAGCTTATTTGGCAATATTGTTGTTTGCGAGAGTTCACTTTGTACAAATTGGCTGCCATATTTCCTACATTACAACAGTGGCTAAACTTCAAAAGTGCTTCATTGGCTGCAAAGCATTTGCAATGTCTTGAAGTAGTGAAAGGTTCTATATAAATGCATATCCTTCTTTGCCAAAGGTTCCGTTTGGCGGTTGTGACTGATGAGAGTGTATGAACGTTATGGCGCTTTTCACGAAGTGACATCCCTTCAGGACAGTTCAGGCGAGGTTAAAGTAATGTTGCAAATGCGCCCCTGTCTCAAGAACCCATTGTGCACTGTCACCGGCTTAAAAAAAACCCACTGCAAGCGTGTTGCTGTGGCCCTGATACAACAGCTCTATTGTTGTGGTGTGATCGAGGCCAGACACTCCTGTGGATACTTAATGATTGTTTCAAACAGATGCTGTTTTCATCATCATCCAGTCTGCAGATTAAGGGCTCAGTTCTCAAGTGTCTGGGTCCTGGTATGTTTGGGTGAGTCCCTGTGTTTTGCCAGCCTGTTGCGTTGCTGTTTTTTTTGGAGGGGTGGGGGAGGGGTTTGGAACTGCCTATCCCATTTTTGTTTGAGGGTGAGACAAGTGGAGCGTGAAGTTTGGCCATGCACACGATTATACTATTCTCCAGCTACTGGGGATGGTAAAATTTTCAGCCTGTGGGCCATTTCTGATGGGACCAACCTTGACTACCTGTGTCCAATTGAAAATGAAAATCGCTTATTGTCACAAGTTGGCTTCAAATGAAGTTACTGTGAAAAGCCCCTAGTCTCCACATTCCGGCGCCTGTTCGGGGAGGCTGGTACGGGAATTGAACCGTGCTGCTGGCCTGCCTGGGTCTGCTTTCAAAGCCAGCGATTTGGCCCTGTGCTAAACCAGCCCCAAGCAAGTAATTGCCCTTGTGTAGGTGTACCCACAGTGATCACAGTGACAGTGAAGGTATAATGATATGTGCCGAAATCGAGATGTTGTGTGGCTTGGTGGTGGGAAGGGGGCAGGGTGGAGACTTGAAAACGATTGTGTTTATATGCACCTCTTGCCCTTGTTCTTGGTGCTGACGGTTTGGAAGGTTCTGTCAAAGAAACTCCAGCCCATACATATTAGAAACCTTGTAAAGCGGGATTTGAAGATGCTAACTCCTTGAGCCCTAATTCCAGAATAGCATCTCTGTTTATAGGGATTGGTCACGTATTGACAGCAAATCCCTATTTGCAGGGATTGAGCATCTAATCTCATGGCAACAAAGGCCTGTTCGAGGGATTGATGAATAAGCATGCAGAGCGACCACCCTCATTCCATCATGATGGACCATCTGCGCCAAACTTCGGATCAAGGGCCTTAACCTCCTCAAAGACAGTGGTTGTTCAATCTCTCCTTAGTATTTGCAATATTGAACATAAAAATACATGGTCGCCTTTTCATTCACCTTCTGCTGTTGTAGTCTACTCAAATAGTTTTAAATTGCATGCTTACATCATTTTTCCCCTCTGGTCCCCTACCCTACATAGTTCTAAGTATGCATCTTTCGGACGATGCCCAATTTGCTCTATCAGGTGACGTAAAGGATCTTGTGGCGCTGTGAAGGGAGATTGGTTAGACTGGGGCTGTTTTCCTTGGAGCAGAGAAAACCGAGGGGGGAACATGATCGAGATGTCTAAAATTGAGGGGTATAGATAGAGTAGACAGGATGAAGCTTTTCCCCTTGGTGGATAGGTCATTGCCCAGAAGCATAGATTGATTCTTATTAAAGTAAGGGGCAGGAGGTTTCGAGGGAATGTGCGGGGCAACTCCCTGTTTTGTAAACTAGGCAATGAGCAAAGTGGGAGCAGAAGCGTTTCAGTGCTGAGATTGGGATCTGTGCGGAGTTAACGGGAGTACCCACTAAACTTAGTCACAATGTCCCTGGGTTATAGAACATAGAACATAGAACAGTACAGCACAGAACAGGCCCTTCGGCCCTCAATGTTGTGCCGAGCCATGATCACCCTACTCAAACCCACGTATCCACCCTATACCTGTAACCCAACAACCCCCCCTTAACCTTACTTTTATTAGGACACTACGGGCAATTTAGCATGGCCAATCCACCTAACCCGCACATCTTTGGACTGTGGGAGGAAACCGGAGCACCCGGAGGAAACCCACGCACACAGGGGGAGGACGTGCAGACTCCACACAGACAGTGACCCAGCCGGGAATCGAACCTGGGACCCTGGAGCTGTGAAGCATTTATGCTAACCACTATGCTACCCTGCTGCCCCAAGGGTTATGATGGGGAATATCCTGATAGTTCCTTGCTGGAAGTTGGATGAGAATCAGTGCAGGAAAAAAAACTTCTGGCATCAGTGTTGAGGCATATATGTAAAGTAATTGCCCCTCTTGGGTAGAGCCTAAATCCCACTGCCTTTAAACCAGAAACTTAACAAGGAGTCAGTGCCTGTTGAGACGGGGGTAGAGTGAGGTTGGTATGGGGGTTGGGGGGGGGGGGGGGCAGTGTAGGGTGGTGGTGGGGAGAGAGAGAGGTAAAGCTATAATAGAAGACAAATATGCAGACTCAGTTTAACACATTTCTCAAGAGATCTAACTTGTACCAGTCTCTTGATCCGTCTACACACACTCGGCTCCACTATGGGGAATTGCAAAGTGTTTATATGTCTTAAGTGTTTGCTGCACCTTTTGTCTTGAGTTTGTTTGAAACAGGAGGCTGAGAGACAGAATTAAGAGTTGTAACGTGTAGATTATACAGATTAACACAGTCACTCCTGCTTCTTTACATGGCTTTGGCTGTATTCTGTGCAGGCTGTCTAGTCACAGAGTGGCTATTATATTCAGCCCCAGCTCACAAGGATTACTGCTGAAGTGCGAGGCCCTACAGAGCACTGCTGATTAGAAAGGGGGTAAAGTCTGAGATTGTGTGTGTGAGAGAGAGAGGACAAATAACTTGAGAGCAGATGTCTTGGCTGAAGATTGGGCGGCAAAGACATGATTCCTATTGTTCAATGCCCTGGAATAAGCCCCCCTCCTCCCCTCTCTCTCCCCCCCCTCCCTACCCCCCCCCAACCCAACCCCTCACACAACTAACCACTGCTACTTCCACGTAGTTGAACTTTATTCGGACGTATCCCCCCCCCCCAGCCACACCACCCACTCCGACTGTGCCGCCACCCCTCTCCCTGCCTCCATCCCAACACCCTTCCTCCCTCGCCTTGTGCTCCTGTCATCTGCTGCATCAGATGTCCCCCCCCCCCCCAAGCCCCATTGTTCTCCCTGTTTGTAGGCACGCTGCCGTTAACTGCTTCAAGACGTGCAGATCTGCAGCCCTGTCAGTCTGGGTTGGCTTTAAATTGAGTTGATGGGCCCTCAACCCCGTTCCTTATTTTCCTCCCAATTCTTTATCGTTTGTTTTTCAATAAGGGAAACATGTTATTGTTTTTTTTTCTGGGACCTTTGTTATGAATTAATAGGCCCCTGGCTGGGCTGGTGGTTGTAATTAAGTGGTGGGATTGAAACCCATGCAGCCAGACGTCGCTTCTTTCTTCCCCCAGCCATTTGGCTTGTGAAAGAGTAGGACAAACAATCTACTAGTCGGTGTCACTCAGAACCGCAAGGCCAACCGTTCAGGCGATTTTCTTCTCGGGCATTTGATTTCAATGTTTTACCCCCGGGGTGATTGAGAAGAAGCGGAAATCTGGATTATGAGCCTCTTTTGCACTTTGCTGAGCCTCACAGCGCAGTCTGGGTTAAGTATAAGGGTCAACTGTACGATATGCAAGGCAAATACGGATTTTCCTGTCCTATTCTCTTTCAAATATCTCCCAATTTCCAAGGTGGCACGGTGGCGCAGTGGCTAGCACTGCTACCTCAGTGGCGGAACGGTGGAGCAGTCTAGGGGCTTTTCACAGTAACTCATTTGAAGCCTACTTGTTAAAATAAGCGATTTTAATTCATTTCATTCAGTGGTTAACACTGCTGCTCAGGGGCAGGACGATGGTGCAGTGGTTAGCACTGCTGCTCAGGGGCGGGACGATGGTGCAGTGGTTAGCACTGCTGCCTCAGGAGTGGAATGGTAGCGCAGTGTTAGCGCTGCTGCCTCAGGAGTGGAATAGTAGCGCAGTGTTAGCACTGCTGCCTCAGGAGTGGAATAGTAGCGCAGTGTTAGCACTGCTGCCTCAGGAGTGGAATGGTAGCGCAGTGTTAGCACTGCTGCCTCGGGTGGAATGGTAGCGCAGTGGTTAGTGCTGCTACCTCAAGGGCAGCACAATTGCACAATGGTTAGCACTGCTGTCTCAGGGGCGGCACAGTGGCACAGTAGTTAGCACTGTTGCCCCAGAGGCTGTGTGCGGTGGTGCAGTGGTTAGCACTGCTGCCTACGGTGCTGAGGACGCAGGTTCGATCCCGACCCCGGAGTCGCTTGGAGTTTGTACATTCCCCTCGTGCCTGCGTGGTTCTCATCCCCACAACACAAAGATGTGCAGGGTAGGTGGATTGGCCACGCTTAATTCCCCCTTAATAGTAAAAATATAATTGAGTACTCTAAATTTATTTTAAAAATATATATATTCCTGGAGATTCCATCACGACTTATGTCCAAACTCCAGCCTTAGTTTTAAAAAATATTCATTTATGGGATGTGGGCTTCGCTGGCCAGTCCAACGTTTATTGCACATCCCTAATTGACCTTGAGGAGGGGGTGGTGAGCTGCCTTCTTGGACCGCTGCAGTCTATATGGTGTAGGTACACCCACAGTGCTGTTAGGGAGGGGGTTTCAGGATTTTTCCCCAGTGACAGTGAAGGAACGGCGATATATTTCCAAGTCAGGGTGGTGAGTGACTTGGAGGGGAACCTCCAAGTGGCGGGGTTCCCAGGTATCTGTCCTTCGAGATGGTAGCGGTCGTGGATTTGGAAGGTGCTGCCTAAGGAGCCTTGGTGAGTTACTGCTGTGCATCTTGTAGATGGTACACACGGTGTCACTGTTAGTTGGTGGAGGAGGGTTTTACTGTTTGTGGAAGAGGTGCCAATCAAGTGGACTACTTTGTCCTGGATGGTATCGAGCTTCTTGAGTGTTGTTAGAGCTGCACTCATCCAGGCAAGTGGAGAGTATTCCATCACACTCCTTACTCGTGCCTTGTCGATGGTGGACAAGCTTTGGGGAGTCGGGCAGTGAGTTATTTGCTGCACAATTCCTAGTCTCTAATCTTCTCTTGTAGCCACAGTATTTATATGGCTAGTCCAGTTCAGTTTCTGAACCATGGTAACCCCTAGGATGTTGACGGTGAGGGATTCAGCGATGGTAATGCCATTGAATGTCAAGGCACAGTAGTTAGATCTTCTCTTGTTGGAGATGGTCATTGCATGTTACTTGTGTGGTGCAATGTTAGCTACCACTTGTCAGCCCAAGCCTGGATGTTGTCCAGGTCCTGCTGCATTTGGACATGGACTGCTTCATTATCTGAGGAGTCGCGAATGGTGCTGAACATTGTGGAGTCATCAGCAAACATCCCCACATCCTTTTTTTAAAATAAATTTAGAGTGCCCAATTCAGTTTTTCCAATTAAGGGGCAATTTAGCGTGGCCCATCCACCTAGCCTGCACATCTTTGGGTTGTGGGAGCGAAACCCACGCAAACACGGGGAAAATGTACAAATTCCACACGGACAGTGATCCAGAGCCGGGATCGAACCTGGGACCTCGGCACCGTGAGGCAACAGGGCTAACCCACTGCGTCACTGTGCTGCCCCAACATCCCCACATCTGACCTTATGATGGAAAGGGAGGTTATTGATGAAGCAGTTGAAGATGGTTGGGCCTCGGACACTAGTTGACCAACACAACCATCTTTATGATGCATTGCCTTACTCCGCCAATCGGAAAGCAGAAGGCTTATTCCCCGATTGGACAATGCTTGACTGTCAGTCAAACAGCTTTTTTATTCCCCATTTTCAGTATTTTTATAGACTGGTACAGAGAAATGTTTTTTAAAAAATGATCAACGAAAAACCCAGTCTTTTTGTGAAGCGCTGATGATTTTTCTTGGGGGTTGCACATGCCAGTGTCCTGGAGATTGAACTCCAATTCCCGGAGACTCCTGGCCAAACCTGGGGGGTTGGTAACCCTTGGAAGGGTGGGTCGGAAAGGGTGTGGGGCTGGGGTGGGTGGGGGGGGGGGCGGTGTCAGTGAGGGCGATAGGCAAATGGAACCTAGTGGGGGATGGGTTGCATACAGTGGAGTTTGGGAGAAAAGGGAGAGCATTAAAAAGATCATAATGCTTACTGAGTCAGTGGGTGGCAATGGCAACATGTGGGCATTTTGATTGGGGCGGGCGGGAGGGGAAGAGGACAGTCAGTGTTGCGGAGGTAGAAGCAAGTGACCATTGACCGGTCGTGGGCATTTAAAGCTCCGGTGGACCGGTGTCAGGATAGTGAATGGTCCACTTCAGTGTGAAGGTCTGGGGATAGGGCTGGAATCAATGGCAGGGATTGAAGTCGATGGCCTCGGCCTCCCGATGTTGGGATTGTGGCTCACCCAAACGTTCTGGTGAGACCGAGGCAGTGCGGATGTCAAGAGAAATTTTGGAGCTGTGGTCTCTGAAAGCTTTAGTGCCCAGGCCTGTGGATGATGTGTAGGGGAGAGCATGCAGGTAGGGAATGGGAAGGCATTAAGGATAGATCTGAGGGGGGTGGGGATGGGGTGCGGGGACTAACTTTCTTGCTTTCTTAGATTTCAGTGTGATTGGGTGGCAGGTCACCGAGGAGCAACATCAGGAATTATTGACTGTGGCAGCTTTTATTATTGTTTCCAGCCTTTGTGATACCAGCAGCCTAAGTGATCTGTAGAACAAGCAGCTGAAAAGGATGACCTCTCTCTCCACGCTCCTCCAGACATATAATATCATTTTAATTGATGGAGAATATACTTCTGTCAAGGTGAAAACATACAACAATAGCCCAGACATCACTGTGTTGGTGTTTTTTTCTCTCCCTTCGCACAAAGAGCTAGGCCTAGACTACTCGAGACTCTATTGTGTTGAAATGGGTCACGCTGCCTGCCGGGCCCCGTCTTCAGTCTCAACATCGACACTTCTATTTTGCTCAAGGATTTTTTTTTAAAAACTCACCCTTTTAACCCATTCATCACCCATCTTTTGCTTCTGGGTTGATCGCTTTTGTGGTATGCGGTTACCGTGGTAACTGGGAGACGGCTAATTCAAGCCGAGGGTCCTAAGCAATGTACTCGGAAGCAGAATCCCTAAAGGTACTGAGGCAATTATACACAGAATAAGAGAGGGGAAAGAAAACATCTACTGCGGATAGCTTGAGATTTTAGGTCAACCTCTCTGCTCTCTACTCCTTTAATATTTGATCAGGCTTTAAATACCGACTATGTAAGGACTCCTCACCTGCAGACACCCCAGTTTCCTTGAAGCTCCCAAACTTGTGTGTGTGTGTGTGTGGGGGGGGGGGGGGGGGGGAGAGAGAGAGAGAGAGAGAGAGCAATACAACAGCAATATCTCAGTGATGAGGAAAATTTGGCATTGACATGTTTATTGAGCTGAGGCCCACTCATTGATCCCATTGTACTTGGGCTTTTCACGAAGGAACCCCTTCCTTCCGCAGATGACAGGTCAAAAGGGGCTGGTTTAGCTCACTGAGCTAAATCGCTGGCTTTTAAAGCAGACCAAGCAGGCCAGCAGCACGGTTCGATTCCCGTAATTGAAGCCTACTCGTGACAATAAGCGATTTTCATTTTTCAAAAGAACCAGAGAGGAGGTGAGGCGAATTTCCAAAAGGGAACTGGGTAAAGGTTTGAAAAGGGGGAAAAAAAAAATGCTGGGCGATGAGGGAAGGAACAGAGGAATAACTGGCTAGCTCTTCCAAAGAGACCGAACAGGCATTATGGGTCAAGTGGCCTCCTTGTGCACTTTAAACATATGGGGCTGGATTCTCCGCACCGGGGGTTAGATCCACACGGTTGGATGCTCGGGCGCGTGGCCGATCGGTGGGGGGGGTGGGATCTAGTTTTTATGTCTTCCTCAGCGGTCCGAGTCCGCCATGGAGCTTGGTGCGGCTGCTGCAGGCTGCTGCCATGCGCATTTGTGGACTCAAAACCGGAAGTAAGGGGGTGCGTATCCGAGTCTAAAGTTGCGCAATTTACCCCGGGTCCCTGCTAGCCCCCTGCAGGGCATTGAACTAGCTGATCTTTTTTGCAGGAATCTCGAGAGTAAAATCCATCGTTTTTACGCCGGCGTGGGGCAGTCCCATTTTGGGAGAATCAAGCCCTTGATTCCGGTTTGATCTCATTCTTCTAGAAGACTATTATCTTCCTATTACAGTGAAGAACCATTCCTTAAGGTGCTGTCCACAACTGTCTTTTTGTTGACCACGATGTGCCATACTGCGTCATTCACTGATATCCTATTGAGGGCTGCAATCAAACCAATTTCTTCATGGAATCATAGAACCCCTACAGTGCAGAAGGAGGCCATTCGGCCCATTGAGTCTGCCCCGACCCTCTGAACGAGCACCCTACTGAGGCCCACTTCTCTGCCCCATCCCCGTAACCCCATCTAACCTGCATATCCCTGGAAACTAAGGGGCAATTTAGAATAGTCAATCCACCTAACCTACACATCTTTGGGCCGTGTGAGGAATCCGGAGCACCCGGAGGAAACCTGCGTAGACACTGGAAGAACATGCAAACTCTATAGAGACAGTCACCCAAGGCTGTAATTGAATCCAGGTATCTGGCACTGTGAGGCAGCAGTGCTAACCACTGTGCCATCGTGCCAAGTCACTCTCAGGGACTGAGGGGACTTACCTACGTTTGCAATTCCTTTCATAAGAGCATAAGAAATAGGAACTTGAGTAGGCCATTTGATTGCCAATAGATAAGATCGTGGCTGATCTGATTATCCCCTCCCCCACTTATCCTTCATAGTCAGATGGGAATAAGGACAAAAGCAGAATACTGCAGATGTCGGAAAGCTAAATACTGTAGCTCGAAAGGTTTGAGAACACCTGTGGAGAGAGAAAAATAGTTTCCATTGCAAATTGATGATGTTACATCAGATGTTACTGAACCAGGAAACTTACTGAATTCAAATCTGGTCAGTATTTCACAGCCCGAAAGGGCGTGGATGGATAGTGGGAGGTTTAGGAGCAGTAAAATGCTTGAGAGCCACAAGCGGGCAGCATAATTAAAGACCCCTCCCACCCAGGTTGTTCTCTCTTCCAACCCTTTCAATGGGGCAGGAGATACATAACACGCACTAAGGAATTCAAAAACAGCTTCTTCCCCGCTGTTACCAGACTCCTGAATGACCCTCTTATGGACTGAACTGATCTCTCTACGCATCCTCTCTACCGAGTAGTGCTACACTCCTGTATG
>NC_052151.1:25068188-25095416 GCF_902713615.1 Scyliorhinus canicula | reverse complement strand
CCCCCCCCCCCCCCCCCCCCCCAATGCCGGGTCGCTCTTCTTTCCCCCCCCCCCCCAATGCCGGGTCGCTCTTCTTCCCCCCCCCCAATGCCGGGTCCCTCTTCTCCCCCCCCCCCCCCCCCCAATGCCGGGTCGCTCTTCTTTCCCCCCCCCAAATGCCGGGTCGCTCTTCTTTCCCCCCACCCCCCACAATGCCGGGTCGCTCTTCTTTCCCCCCCACCCCCACAATGCCGGGTCGCTCTTCTTTCCCCCCCCCCCCCACAATGCCGGGTCGCTCTTCTTTCCCCCCCCCCCCCAAATGCCGGGTCGCTCTTCTTCCCCCACCCCCCACCCCCCACCCCACTGGGTCTCTCTCTCTCCCCACCACACAAACGCCGGGACTCGCCACTTCCGCAGCTGGTGAAACTGACGCGTATCGCGTCAGTCAGCTGATGGCCCTTCCGGGAACGGAGATTGCCAGCTTAAAAGAAGGCCCGGATGCCGGAGTCATGCACACCGCTTTTTCCCGCCGGAAATGGGCGGCACGTTGGTCCGTGGAGAATTTCGCCCCTGGTCTGGCCTACATAAGGGGTGAAATTCTCCCAACGGGAGTTTAATGCCGACGGCGGAATGAAAACCGGAGTGTTTCACTCCGGCGACGGAGCCCGCTCCCAGTCCCCTATTCTCCCGTTCCCGGGAGATTTGGAGCAGCATCACGACATTTGCACCGCGTAAAAAGTGGCACCGCGTAAATGACGTGGCAGGCACCGCGTAAATGACGTCACCCGCGCATGCGCGGTTGCTGTCCTCCCAGAGTCCGCCCCGCAAGAAGATGGCAGATGGATCTTGCGCGACAGCGGAGGAAAGGAGGTCCTCCCTTAGAAAGGCCGGCCCGCCGATCGGTGGGCACCGATCATGGGCCAGACCCCATCAGGGGCCCCCCCAGTGCAGGTACCCCCCCAACCCCCCCCCCCCCCCCCCCACCACAGGCCGCTCCCCAGCGTTCCCGCGCAGTTCCCGCCGGCAGTGACCAGGTGTGGATGGCGCCGGCGGGAACCTGTCGTGTTACGGCGGCCGCTCGGCCGGAGAATCGCCGCTCGCCTTTTGCAAACGGCGAGCGGTAATTCTCCGGGCGGGCAGTCGTGATTCTCGCCGTGCTGGTTTGGGGGGGGGGGGGGGTGGGAGAATCGCGTGCGGGTGCCGGGGCGGCGTGGTGGGAGTCACGCGACGCCCTGGTGATTATCCCACCCGGCGTTGGGGGGGGGGGAATTTTGCCCATGATTCCAGACCCAGCAATGCGGTTGACTCTTAAATGCCACTCAGTTCAAGGGCAATTAGGGATGGGCAATAAATGCTAGCACAGTCAGTGACGGCTAATAAATTTAAGGAGAAAATTGTGCTCTCATTTCTCGTTAAAAGATGTTGAGGTTTGCGGCAAATGTCAGATTTTTGTTGCAAAGGCTTGCCACAGAAAAGAGAGACCAGCAAAAATGTGCACTTCTTATTCCACTGTCTGTCTCTGCCTGATAATGGGGGAGTTCAGAACTAGGGGTCATAGTTTGAGAATAAAGGACAAACCTTTTAGGACTGATCTGACAAGAAATGTTTTCACCCAGAGAATGGTGAATCTGAGTAATTCACGACCACAGAAAATAGTTGAGACGACAATGTTATGTAGCTTCAAGAAGGAATTAGCTCCTGGGGCTAAATTGAGCCAAGCATCCTTGACCACTGTCACACAAGCATCAAAGGCGCCTATCGATCCATCCCCCGATCACACTTCGGAAAATCGGACCACAAGATGGCGCCACTTCTCCCGGCATATAAACAGAAACTTAAACGGGAGACTCCGGTTAAGAAGGTTGTGCAATGTTTGTCCAAGGCAATGGAAGAGCTCCTACACGATTGCGAGGAGTCAGTGAACTGGTCCGTATTCAAGAACTCAGTGGCCAACCTGGACGAGTATGCCACCACTATCACAGACTTCATCACTAAGTGTGTCAATAATTACGTGCCAAAAAAGGTAATACCTGTGTCCCCCTTCCGGAAACTATGGTTTAACCGGGAGACCCACTCCCTACTGAAGCCCAGGTCTTATGCGTTCAAGACAGGTGACCTTGACCTATACAAGAAATCCAGGTACGACCTCCGCAAAGCCACTAGGGATGCCAAGAGACTATACCAGGCTAAGCTACAGTCACAGACTAACAACACGGACTCTCACCGGTTGTGGCAAGGTTTAAACAACATAACGGGTGACAGAGCAAAGCCGAGTAGAATCTCTGGCAACAGCGCACCCCTCCCTGATGAACTGAATGCATTCTATGCTTGTTTCGAGCAGGAAAATAACAAAATCTTGTCAACTGCCCCAGCAGCCTCGGACACACCCATACCTATCACCACAGTCTCCGAAGTCTGATCAGTCCTGACGGAGTCCCTAATCGTGCAGTCAGATCCTGCATGAACCAACTGGCAGGTGTGTTCACGGACATCTTCAACCTCTCCATACTCAGTTCAATAAGACCACCATCATACCGGTGCTAAAGAAGAACCAGGCAATGTGCCACGACTACCGTCCGGTGACCTTGACATCTTTCATTATGAAATGCGTCGAGAGGTTGGTCATGAGGTACATCAACGCCATACTCCCAGAATGCTTAGATACCGCCAAAACCGGTCTGCAGCAGACGCCATCTCCCTGGCCCCACACTCATCCCTGGAGCATTACGGCAACAAGGACTCCTACATCAGACTCCTATTCATTGACTACAGCTCCGTCTTCAATACCATAATCCCAGCCAAGCTCATATCAAAACGCCAAAACCTAGAACTTGGCTCTTCTCTCTGGAATTGGATCCTTGACTTCCTGACCCATTGACCACAATCAGTAAGGGTAAATAACAAGACCTCTTGTACAATAGTCCTCAACACCGGGGCACCGCAAGGCTACATACTTAGCCCCCTGCTATGTTCCCTACTTACACACAACTGTGCAGCAAAATGTGGCTCCAGCTCCATCTGCAAGTTTGCTGATGACACGACATTAGTGGGTTGGAACTCAAACAGCGATGAGTCAGAGTACGGGAGGGGGTGGGAGATAGAGAACCTTGTGGAGTGGTGTAACGACAACAATCTCTCCGTCACTGTCAACAAAACTAAGGAGCTGATCATTGACTTCAGGAAGCAAAGTGTCTTACATACTCCTGTCTGCATTAATGGTGCCAAGGTGGAGATAGTTACAAACTTCAAATTCTTAGGTGCACACATCACCAAAAATATTTCCTGGTCCACCCAGCACAAGAAAGCACAACAGCGCCTATACTTCCTCAGGAAACTAAGGAAATCTGGCATGTCCACACTGACTGTTGCCGATTTTTACAGATGTACCATAGAAAGCATCCTATCTGGCAGCATCACAGCCTGGTATGGCAACTGCTCAGCCCAAGACCGCAAGAAACTTCAGAGAGTCGTGAACACAGCCCATCGGGCAGGAGACACCGAAATTCCGAAATGACCCTCTTATGAACTCAACTAATCTCTCCACGCATCTTCTCTGCTGTTGTTAGCACAATACTCCATATGCTTCACCCAATGTCTATGTCTATGTATTTACATTGCATATTTATGTATGTCCTATGTTTTTTGACGTATGGAATATTCTGCCTGGACTGTGCACAGAACAATACTTTTCACTGTATCTCTATAAACGTGACAATAACTCTAAATCTAAAGGGACCAAGGGATATGGGGGAAGGTGGGATCAGGGTATTAAACTTGATGATCAGCCATGATCATAATGAATGGCGGACCAGGTTCGAAGGGCCGAATAGACTCCTCCTGCTCCAAATTCAGAGACCCACCTGCCGGGGTCTGAGCCGCCACTGCCCTCTTGCGCATTGAGGGCAGAGCTTCGGGGAGGCTCCTCAGGTGATGCGCTAATGCTGTCCCAATGGCATGCAACGCGATGACGCCATTTTGGAGGGGGCGAATGATACAAAACCTGCATCAAAGAGGCGCCGCCCCCCCCCCCCCAACTTCGGCGTCAGAAGGGTTTCTCCGCCCGATCAGCGATTATGAAATTGGTGTCGGGGAATGGTGAATCCAACCCATTGGGTCATCAGCAGCTCCTTACGTTGCTGGCTGACGATGGATGGATACCTCACATTGGAAATGGAGGATATCAGGGCTCGCACCCGGAGCTTCTGCACTGCCCACTCACTCCTGATCTGTCCGGTGGGAATGCTTTCAGTTGTGGGAGGACCTGCCACAGGTCAGCCTGGAAGTCTCCGGAAAGTTTGATGCCGCAATCAGCCTGGGGGGGGGGGGCTGACCAGCTTGGGTTCAGATGCCCGAATCTGACACCTGTACGCTGCAGCAGACTGTCTTGTAGAGGTTAACCGGTCACTGGTGGCTCCCCTTTATTTTGGCAGAGGAATGCGTCAGGGATGCCCCTTGTCTGGCCAACTGTATTCTATCTGCGTGGAGGCTTTCTGTGGAGGAGGAGGAGGTTGATTCTTGCGGGGGAGGTTGTCGGGATTCGTTCTGTGAGGGACGGGCATCGGGGTGGTCCTTCTGGACTATGCCAATGACGTTTTCGTTATGTTCATGGATCCTGCTGACCTGCGGAGGATGCGGGAGGGCCAGGCTGTCTACTCTGCCATGATCAACAGGGCCAAGTGGTCCGGACTCCTGGTCGGTCCGTGGCAGATGGACCCCCCCCAGAGGAGATCAGGAATTTTACCTGGAGCAGGACCAGAATCCTTTACTTCGGAGTCCATCTTTGCCCAACTGAGGAATCCTGGCTGGCGAATTGGCAGCAGCTGGAGGCCAAGGCCACCATTCACCTGAGACGCTGGACAGGACTGCTCCAGGGGTCGTGTTATGATCATGAACCTGCTGAGGATCGTGCTGCAAGGAAGGGAGGATGGCATTGGTGCACTTTGGCGGATAAATGAAGGGGCAATGTTTACTCGTGTGAGGCTCGAGGAATGACTGCATGACTTGAGGGTTCTCCTGCTGCGCCCATTTCGTCCTTTCCACCGGTCCTTTCCTGCTCCTCCCCGGCCGGCTCAAGGGCTCTTTCTTCAAAGGAGGTGAGGCTTCTGATCTCGCGCATGACTCTGAGTGGCTGTGCCTGCTCACGCCTGCTGATGCTCGAGATTGTCCTGCGGAGAGACAGATGGGGAAAGTGTAGGTGGGTGTCCTGCCAGTTCCAATGCTGACGAGGTGTGCCATGCATGGAATTGGGAGTGGGGATGTGAGGAGCAGAGTAGATACTGGGGGTGGGCACGATGGAGATTGTTGGGGGGGGGGGGGAGGGAATTGGCCCGCTTGATAAGTGTTGGTAACCCGCGAAATGGCTGGTTAGAGGAGGTGTGAGGGGTATGCGAGGGGGGGTGCAAAGAGAGACAGGAGGAGGCAGGCTTACCTTGGCTGCGCAAGGAAGGTCATCCATCTTTGTGGGGCACTGCTGCTCCATCCTCTTCTGTAGTGAGCTGGCACTGACTCAGGCAACCACGGTCCCCCCGGGCAGGGGTGGTGACCTTGCTGGAAAGAACAACTGTGGGAACGTGGGTATAGGATGCCCCACCTCTCTGCACACCATCCAATAATTTGATGAGTGAATCACAATTAGTGAATCGCGGTGAAGCGTTCCTGGCAGCCAACCCCCCCCCCCCGACTGAATCTGGATCAAGTGCTGGGAATATGTTAATGTGGAGATCCCCACTGATTCCAGAGATTGAGTAGCCCCGGGGCGATGAATCAGTGGGAGGGCCCCACGAGCGGCGCATGATTCATGTGGAAAAAACATTTGTTAAAGAGGCTCAGAATTCCATAAAATTTCCACGTGCCGGAAGGTGTTTTCTCTCCGGAACCGACATTTGCCACATTTTAGCAAGGTTCCATCCATTGTATCACATTTTGTGGAGAAAATCCTGTCCATTTATAAATCCAAGAAACCTTTCCACTGTCGTGGATTTAGGTTATTCCGGACCTGATAATACTCTATTACTAACCTATGCCCTAGGTCAACCTATCAAAAGAGGGAAACCTGTTTTTCTGCCAAGACTCAGAATATATCTCACAAAGGGAGAATGCTTTCCAGGTCTCAGACAGTTAAACAAGGTCTCAGTTACTTTTTATGGGGAGAGTTCAGATTCGTCACTCATAACTAAATCGATACCTCTAATGCCGTGAGTCCTAGCCTATTCAGGGCTTCCTAAATAATTTTCACACAGTGTATTTTCAATTAAAGTATCTTTATTGTGAAAATACTCCCAATAGATACATACAGAATTGCAGAGTGAGAATATAAGTGAACTAACAGTCTTTCTAGTTATCTGTTATTAATACAACATTGTTAACAGTCCTTTGTTATCTGCTAATGTACTAACTTCTCTCAATAGAATGAGATATCTAAAACATGGAAAAATCCTAAAGTATCTCTATCAGTTTCTTAATACATTTCTAAGAAGTTATACAAAACCATACTTACAACCTGAGGTTTTGTTCGACGAGAAAAGCTTCTAAGAACAGAACTGACTCATGCCCTATAAGGGGGGGGGGGGGGGGGGAGGGTCAGGATAAGAGAGTGCGTCTGCTAAAATGCCTTCTCCTTATATACATAAAAGTTGCTTATCGGTTCAGGAAGGCATTCATTACCTTGCCATTTATTGTTGGTTAATTACCTAGAGCCAAATGGCTAATTGGATGCACTATCACTGATAGATCTTTTAATAGTTGTACGGTCTGTGTTATTGTCCGGTGTCCTAAGATATATTGGCAAGGGAGGCCTGTTTGGTGACTGTCTTTTTTCAGTGTTGTCACTTCCTCTCGATATCAAAACAGACCCTTTTGTGAAGGTGTTATCGTAAGTGTCCAAAGGTATATTTTGAGAAGGATTTGTGTATCTGTTTATCTGTTCTCATATTTTGAATACTTCTGGGTATAGAGAGTTCACCTCAAAGAAGTTATTGGTCTGTCAGAGAAGAACCTTTAATTGTTTATTATTAATGAGTCCTTGAAACCAGCTTGGAGTCTCTCCCATCAGGTGATAACATCGACCTGACCTTTAGCTGGAGTGGTTTTTATTCCATCTTGAATTAGAACGTTGTTTGAATTAATGCCTTATTTTAATCTGAATCCTGCGGTGAACGGGATATCCATCACGCCACTTGTTGGATGCAATCTCCTCTCCAAGACAATCAACTCTAACTTGAGGCCCAGCCCCAAGTCATTCAACTTTGAGGGCAATTTCAGATTCAAAGTGATGATTGATGAAAAAAGAGACATGCTGTTGAAGTTTTTTATCTTGCACTCTTGACTGAGCCCAGATGTCAGGAAGCTACCTTGTTTCAGTGCTGTAGATTCTTCAGACTCTTTAGAATTATATGTGATCAATGCTGAGGATACACCCTCGCCTCAGTGAGGAGAGCGGTGTATAAAGACTGAGATTTCAGTGAGGAGAGTGGTGTATAAAGACTGAGATTTCAGTGTGCAGAGCGGTGTATAAAGACTGAGATTTCAGTGTGCAGAGCGGTGTATAAAGTGCGAGATTTCAGTGAGGAGAGTGGTGTATAAAGACTGAGATTTCAGTGAGGAGAGCGGTGTATAAAGAGTGAGATTTCAGTGTGCAGAGCGGTTTATAAAGTGCGAGATTTCAGTGAGGAGAGCGGTGTATAAAGACTGAGATTTCAGTGAGGAGAGCGGCGTATTAAGGGCGCGATTCTCCGCTCCTCACGAAAGGGTCCAAGACATTGCCCGTCCCAGTGTAAAATGTGGTCTGAAGGGGCAGGAAACCGCAGGGAGCCCTGTCCCTTCAATTACACATCCACACCCTCCCTCTCCACCCCCTCCCCCCCACCACCACCCACCCCCTCCCCAAAAAAAACCATCAGCGGAGAACCATAAAATTCTGGCCAATTAATGACGAATTAATTCGCCCCTGGTACCATGGAAGCAGTAGAATTATTGCAAAGGCCCCTCCGCTTCATTCATGGTTACGCATGAGCGTGGGAATAACCTGCTACTCCAATGCCTTCCCCACCTACTAACCTGTGGTGGACAATAAATTCAGCCCTGTCATCCTGAAAAATGGGCCTTTTATCATTCCCGCATTAAGAGTTAAGGAAGACGTTGTTGTCCCATAAGATTGTCGCTTCATGAGGTATAAAGTGTCAGCCGCCATGGCGATCACTAATTCAGTATCTGTTCAGGAGGAAAATTGGTTTTCAGAAGGAGGCAAAAGTGTAAATCTAGTTCAAGATAATGATTGATGAGCTTGTCATCCGTGAAGCAATCGCAGGATAATGACAGACTGCTTGTCCGTTTGACAGAGTGAACCTGAGAGACTGGATCGTTTCCTCAGGATTGAATGTCCTGACCCGCAAGTGTCATTCTCATTCATACCAGGCCATTGAATGGCAGCATCATTGACTATTTGCAATACCACAGCGATATTTCCAAGTTAGAGTTTGAACTTTCCTCCCCATTATTCATCGCGTCGAGCGATGGTCTGGAACAAGCAAGCAAGACCGTTCAACTGAGCATTGAATAAATGTGTTCTTAAATGGCCACAGTCACAGGTGCACCATCTAAGCTGCAACCCTTCGCTGCCTGCTGTTCTTTCAATCCCAGTAATTTTTGTGTTTCTTCCCTTAATCATTATGTCTGCGGTTCGCTTCAAAGTGTTCACCTTTTAAGAAAAACACAGAGACTGGGCTGATATGATTGAATTCCTGAGATAAGGTTGTGCTGTGTCAGAGCCTGCGAGATGCATGAGGGAGCAACATTTCTTCGGTTCTGAGCTGGTCTTTATCACCGTACCGGTTTTCTCACTGAGCAGTTTTTAAAAACTCCCTCGAAAAGCAACATTTAAAATCCCCAATGGCCATGTCTAAGCCACGTGCCTGCTTGCAGTGTGTCATGAATCTGGTAAATATTTATTACTGCAGAGGTATGGGGCTGGAGTCTCCGATTCTGGGCCTATGTCCCCCACGCTGGCATGGGAACAGTGGCGCTTTATGCCAGAAAAAATGGTGTAAAACAGCCACCAATTCCCGTTTTGCTGGGAGCTAGCATCCGGCAGCGTAGAGGACCCCGCTCCAGCTACTGATATGGCCCGGAGAATTGGCAGGTCTGTGGCCGCGCATGCGCATAGCGGTGGCTTGCAGCAGCCGCGCCGTGCTACACAGCGGAGACCGCCCGCGAACACGGGCCGGGAAATGGCACCCCCCTTTTGGCCGTCTTGTGCGCCACGACCATGCCCCCCCCCCCAAAGTGCCCCCAGCCCCTGATAAAGTCCCCCCTGCCCACGGTTCGGCCCTCCCATGAGTATGGCGGTGCAGGACTGAGTCCGCAGCCGCCACGCTGCGTTCCCAACTGATGAGACGACATGTGACCGATGCTGTCGTGATCTCGGCCAGTCGGGGGAGAGCATCGGGGGGTTGGGCATCAGGCAATATCCTGAGTTCGTCGATTCGTGGCCCGCCGTGCTGTGAGTAAGCTGTTTTGGAGGGGGTGGAGGATCGCAAAAGCAGTGCCGCCCTGCATGCTCCTCGTCCAGTTTGGGATTCGTTCCTTGTCTTGGAATTTGTAAAGATTGCCCGCGGTAGTTCTCCTGTTTTGGGCCTTGCCTGAGTGACCTGTGGTCCTTATGGACTTGTGAAAGCTGGTCAGGGGCTTGGGGATTCTCCCGTATCCAGCTTTCCTAGCATCTGAGTTCCATATTCTGCCCTCTGTGCCCTTATGAAGTCTGACAATCCTGAGATTCTGGCATCGAGAGTTGCTCGCCTGGTCTTCCACGTTCCCCTTCAGCGCTCCCTGGGCTGCAACCACCCTTGCCACTTTAGCCGAGAGCAAGGTGATCTGATCACTTTGGTTGATGACCGCTTTTTCCAATTCCCGCATCGTCGCCTCCGCGGTCTCCAGTCGCCGTTCCATCCTCTCCAGCGACTCCTTGAACGGAAGCGATTACTGTAGCCGAATTCATGGTCATCAAGATGTTTGTTAATGCAACCCCTAGCTCTTTACACCTCTTGTATAAAGAGCTCTATCCACTGTCCTGTCGGTGGACCTGCATTTGCATTGCCGCTCCTTCTCAGTCCCTCTCTGTCTGCCATGTCCGGCTCTCCTTCACTCCTCATGCCTGAAGTCTGGATCTCCCTCTCCTGACTCTTGCTGCTCTTACTGTCTTTCAGGCTCCTTGGCTGATTTGAGGGCATTTCCTCGGGGGGCTGTTTGTTCAGGGTGAGGGTGGGTTTTGTTGTTTCAGTGACTGATTTTTGGGTTAAAGGGACCTAAGTTGAGGTTTTTCAGCGGAGAGACCCCTTTCATGTGACTGTCCAGCACATCGCCACCATCGGAAGACTCCTACAGTGAATATTTATTCCTTCAAAGGATGAAGGCATCGCTGGCTAGGCCAGCATTTGTTGTCCACCCCTAATTATCCTTGAGAAGGTGGTGGTGAGCTGCCTTCTTAAACCGGTGTAGTCCATGTGGTGTAGGCGCATCCACCATGCTGTTAGGGACAGAGTTCCAGGATTCTGATCCAGTGGCAGTGAAGGAATGACGACATATTTCCAAACCAGGATTGTGAGTGACTTGGAGGGGAACTTGTCGTTGGTTTTGTTTTCCCATACAAATGCCACCCTTTACCTTCTTGGTAGTAGAGTTCACGGGTTTGGAAGATTCTGCCAAAGGAGCCTGAATGAGTTGCGCTAGTGCACCTTGTAGATGACACACACTGCTGCCACTGTGTAGCAGAGGTAAAGGGAGCCAATGCTGAGGGTGGTGGATGTGATGTCAGTCAAGTGGACTGGACTGTCCTGGATGGTGTTGTGTTTGTTGAGTGTTGTTGGAGCTGCACTCATCCAGGCTAGTGGAAAGTATCCATCATACTCCTGATTTGTCTTTGGATGGTAATCAGGATTTTGTGGAGTCAGGAGGTGAGTTAAACGCCTCAGGATTCCTAGTCACTGATCTGCTCTTGTAGCCACAGTATTTATATGGTTAGTCCAGTTCAGTTTCTGGTCAATGGCAACTCCAAGAATGTTGATCATGGGGGATTCAGCGGCTGAAATGATGTAATGCCAAGAGTCGATGGATGGATTCTTTCTTGCTAGAGATGACTATTGCCTGGCACATGTCTGGCACCAACATCCAGCTTACCAGCCCAAGTCTGGATATTGTCCAGGTCTTGTTGCATATGGATTGCTTCAGTATCGGAGGAGTTACAAATGGTGCTGAACATCTCCACTTCTAACCTTATGCCAGAGGGAAGTTTTGATTGAACCAGTGGAGCGATTTCCTCCAGGTTCCCATTGATTCCAGTTTTGCAAGGCCTCCTAGGCAGCACGGTGACACAAGTGGCTAACACTGTGGCTTCACAATGCCAGGGTCCCAGGTTCAATTCCCCGCTGGGTCACTGTCTGTGCGGAGTCTGCACGTTCTCCCCATGTGTGCGTGGGTTTCCTCCGGGTGCCTCGGTTTCCTCCCACAGTCCAAAGACGTGCAGGTTAGGTGGATTGGCCATGATAAATTGTCCTAAGTGTCCATAAAGGTTAGGCGGGGTTACTGAGTTATGGGGATAGGGTGGAAGTGAGGGCTTAAATGGGTTGGTGCAGACTCGGTGGGCAGAATGGCCTCCTTCTGTACTGTATGTTCTATGTTCTATGATAGATACCACAATCAGTTAAATGCTGCCTTAATGTCAAGAGTGTCATAATATACACACAGGTATATGATGGTGCACAGACAGGCAGTAATTGACACACAGGATGACCAATGAACACACAGAACACAGTAGCCAATCACCAGACAGGACACAACCACTATAAAGCCAGAGGGCACTAGTTTTCCCGCTCTCTCGGGATCCAGCCTCTGAGACAGTCAGAGCCCATGAGCAACAACTAGAACATCCACCATGTGGTAGTAAGATAGTCTGGTCAGGTGAGCCTCAGGTCTCCAGTCAAGTCAGCATAGTGTCAACCCACAGTTAAAGTATGTATGATAGTTAAGAGTTGAATAAAATAGAGTTGCATTTTTCAAATGTTGGAAGCCTGTCTCTCTCACTGGTGCAGTAAACGCAGTCCTCGCAGACCCAGCTTACCCAACACATCAAAGGGCTGTTGCTCTAACCTCACCTCTGGCGTTCAGCTCCATTGTCCATATTTGAGCCAAGGTCAAAATGAGGTCAGGCTCTGAGTGACTCTGGTGGAGCCCAAACGAAGTGTCAGTGAATAGGCAATTGCTGAGTAAGTGCTGCTTGATAACACTGTCAACAGCCATCATTATGCTGATGATGGAGAGTAGGCTCATGAGATGGTAATTTGCTAGGCTGGATTTGTCCCACCCTTTGTGGGTACAGACAGATATCTGGGGGGGAAAAAGTACACATAGGACATGGATCCCAAGAAAAGGAATTTGGATAATGTCTAAGAGATGTTTCTTTGGAGCTGCTTGTGACAGAGCCTACTAGGGAACAGGCAATTCTGGATTTAGTGATGTGTAATGAGGCAGATTTGATTGGGGAACTTAAGGTGAAGGAACACTGAGGGAGCAGTGCCCACAAAATGATAGAATTAACCCTGCAGTTTGAGAGGGAGAAGCTGCAATCAGATGTAATGGTATTACAATTAAATAAGGGTAACTATAAAGACATGAGGGAGGAGCTGGCCAGAGTTGATTGGAAAGGGAGCCTAGCAGAGAAGACCATGGAACAGCAATGGCAGGAGTTTTGGGGGGTTATTCGGGAGGCACAACAGAAATTCATCCCAAGGATGAGGAAACATGCCAAGGGGACGGACAAGGTATCCATGGCTAACGAGGGAAGTCGAGGGCAGCATAAAAGCTAAAGAAAAAGCATACAAAGTGGCGAGGATTAGTGGGGAGCCAGAGGATTGGGAAGCCTTTAAAAGTGAGCAGAGGACAACTAAAAAAGCAATAAGGAGGGAGAAGAAGTATGAGTGCAAGCTAGCTAGTAATATAAAGGAAGATAGGAAGAGATTTTTTCAACATATAAAAGGTCAAAGAGAGGCAAAAATAGACATTGGACCACTGGAACATGTGGCTGGAGAGGTAATAATGGGAAACAAAGAAATGGCAGATGAACTAAATAGTTACTTTGCATCAGTCTTCATGCAGTGGGATGCCAGAGCTCCAGGAGAACCGGGGGCAGAGGTGAGTGCAGTGACTATTACTAAGGAGAAGGTTCTGGGGAAACTGAAAGGTCTGAAGGTGGATACATTACCTGGACTGGATAAAAGAGATAAAAGAGATAGCTCAGGAGATTGTGGAGGCATTGGTGGTGATCTTTCAGGAATCACTGGAGGCAGGAAGGGTCCCAGAGGACTGGAGAGTGGCTCATATAACATCCCTGTTTCAGAAAGGAAGGAGGCAGAAGATGGGAAATTATAGGCCGGTTAGCCTGACTTCATTCATTGGTAAGATTTTAGAGTCCATTATTTAAGTTGAGATCACAGAGTACTTGGACGTGCATCATAAAATAGGACTGAGTCAGCACGGCTTTGTCAAGGGGAGGTCACGTCTGGCAAATCTGTTAGAGTTCTTTGAGGAAGTAACAAGGAAGTTAGACAAAGGCGAACCAGTGGACGTGATTTATTTAGATTTCTAGAAGGACTTTGACAAGGTGCTACATAGGAGACTGTTAAATAGGTTAAGGGCCCATGGTGTTCAGGGTAAGATCCTGGCATGGATAGAGGATTGGCTGACCGGCAGAAGGCAGAGAGTGGGGATAAAGGGGTCTTTTTCAGGATGGCAGCCGGTGACTAGTGGTGAGCCTCAGGGGTCGGTGCTGGGACCACAACTTTTCACAATATACATTCATGATCTGGAAGAAGGTACTGAAGGCACTGTTGCTAAGTTTGCAGATGACACAAAGATCTGTAGAGGGGCAGATAGTATTGAGGAAGCTGGCGGGCTGCAGAAGGACAGGCTAAGAGAGTGGGTAAAGAAGTGGCAGATGGAATACAATGTGGAAAAGTATGAGGTTATGCACTTTGGAAGATGCTTCGGAAATCAGAAACACAAAGGGACTTGGGAGTCCTTGTTCACGATTCTCTTAAGGTTAACGTGCAGGTTCAGTCGGCAGTTAGGAAGGCAAATGCAATGTTAGCATTCATGTCAGGAGGGCTAGAATACAAGACCAGGGATGTACTTCTGAGGCTATATAAGGCTCTGGTGAGACCCTATTTGGAGTATTGTGAGCAGTTTTGCGCCGCTTATCTAAGGAAGGAGGTGCTGGCCTTGGAAAGGATCCAGAGGAGGTTCACAAGAATGATCCCGGGAATGAAGAGATGTTGTCTGAGGAACAGTTGAGGTCTCTAGGTCTGTACCCATTGGAGTTTAGAAGGATGAGGGGGATCTTATTAAAACTTACAGGACACTGCGTGGCCTGGATAGAGTGGAAGTGGAGAGGATGTTTCCACTTGAAGGAAAAACTAGAACCATAGGACACCATCTCAGACTAAAGAGATAATCCTTTAAAACAGAGATCAGGAGGAATTTCTTCAGCCAGAGGGTGGAGAGTCTATGGAACTGTTTGCCGCAGAAGGCTGTGGAGGCCAAATCACTGAGTGTCTTTAAGAAAGAGATAGATAGGTTTTGATCAATAAGGGGATCAGGGGTTATGGGGAGAAGGCAGGAGAATGTGGATGCGAAAAATATCAGCCATGATTGAATGGCGGAGCAGACCCGATGGGCCGAGCGGCCTAATTCTGCTCCTGTGTCTTATGGTCCAATGAGGGACTGCCAGCATTTGGATCCAAAACTGATCTGTCTGATTATGAAAGGGCTTAGCACAGTGGGCTAAACAGCTGGCTTGTATTACAGAACAAGCAGCACGGGTTCAATTCCCGTACCAGCCTCCCCGAATAGGCGTTAGAATGTGGCGACTAGGGGCTTTGCCCGGTAACTTCATTGAAGCCTACTTGTGACAATGAGTTATTATTAGGTGCACCATTCTTGAAATCATGTATCCCGTCTTTTTTTCGAGGAATGTGGTGGCTGAATTGCCATGCATTTTCAGCATTTTCCATTCCTAACCTCCTTCTCCTCCATTACGGATTGCAAACCAAATTACAGCTGTCACTTTAATGATGTACAACGGGATACACTTCACTGAGATACAATAACATGGCTTAGCGGGCTATTTGAATATATGTTCCATTGTGGCTGCCAGCCTTGGCTCTTGTTAATTTTACTTATTCAGGAGAGTTCTGAATTGGAGTATATTTTTTGACATGAAGTAGGATCAAAGAGTGGTTAGCATGTCGAACACAGTGTGTGGACTTGCTATTGTATCCCAGAAGTCATTTATTGACCGAAGCGTGTGATTAAATGTCAGCTGGTGGCAGTCAGAAGGAATTTTGGTTTCAAGTGATAATGTATTGATTAATGGAGAAATTAATGCTTCCTGCTATTGAGCAGTCAGCCACAGCCCATTGTGTGCATGTGGAGTTCTACAACAGTTGGATATGTGAGGGAAGGGACAAAATTCAGTTTATAGATATTTGCATTTAAACTGCATTTTGGCAAGGAATCTATATCCAAATTGGTGGAGGCGGTACCGTAGTGGTATTTCCACCAGTAATCCAGAGACCTAGGGTGGGGGCGTGGGTTCCCCTAACCCTAACCCGAACCCTAATCCCACCAAGGCAGCTGGGGAATTTTGAACTAAAAAAATCTGGAATTTAACGTCACATGATGACCATGATCGTAAAAACCCATCTGCTCGTTCACTGTTGGCCTGTAGCGAATCATAGAATCCCTACAGTGTAGAATGAGGCCATTCAGCCCTTCGAGTCTGCACCGCCCCTCTGAAAGAACGCGTCGCCCAAGCCCACTCCCCTATCCTAACCCAATAACCTGCAAACCTAATCTACACATCATGGACACGAAGGGACAATTTATCATGGCCGATCCACCTAACCTGCCCATCTTTGGACTGTGGGAGGAAGTCGGAGCACCCGGAGGAAACCCACACAGGCACATGGAGAAAGTGCAAACTCCACACAGTCACCTAGGGCAGAAATTGAACCCGGGTCCCTGGCGCTGTGAGGCAGGCGTGAAATCTGCCTTCGATACCCTGGTCTGGCCTACATGTGACCCCTGACCCACAGCAATGTGGGTGACTATGAAATGACGCTCAGTTCAAGGGAAATTAGAGGCAGGCAATAAATGCTGATCCAGCCCACGACACGCACATCTCACATATGAATAACAGGATTGCTCGTGAATTCACACACATTCCCTGTTGAGGCTCGTGCATGGATTAGATTGACCATTGGAATTCAAGCACAAATCCTCAAGGCAAGTTGGATCAGTGTTGGACAGTTTTCTTTTTGTTTAACCCTGCACGAAACAATTCAGACCTTCAGGCCTAATGCACGGTTCAACGAAAACCATGGCTGATCTCTATCTCAACTCCATTTTTCCAAACAGGCTTTAGCATTTTGCAACAATCACAGACAGTGGGACAAAAATTAACAGAAGAACCAGTACCTTCTGTCTTTCATGCACAAAGTCTTTCATTCTGTGAGCACCTTTTAAGGTGTCTCATTTCAAGTTAGGATAATGGAATCTTACAGAGGCTATCTACTCATCCAGCCTGTGCCTGAATCTAGTCAATCTCGCCTCTTGATCACCTGTGTTACGTTTGAGGAAATGACCACACAGGAGCGTAAGGAAGCAAAACGTAATAAATAACAAAGAATGAAAATTCCAAATGGACCCCACGCCCAGCCCACACCCAGTAAACCTGCCCACATCCTCCCCACCCTCTCTGACCCGCTGCCGACATCCTCCCCACCCTCTCTGACCCGCTGCCCACATCCTCCCCACCCTCTCTGACCTGCTGCCCACATCCTCTCCACCCTCTCTGACTCACTGCCCACATCCTCTCCACCCTCTCTGATCCGCTGCCCACATCCTCTCCACCCTCTCTGGCCTGCCCACATCCTCTCCACCCTCTCTGAGCTGCCCACATCCTCTCCACCCTCTCTGGCCTGCCCACATCCTCTCCACCCTCTCTGACCTGCCCACATCCTCCCCACCCCCTCTGACCTCCCCACATCCTCTCCACCCCCCCCTGGCCTGCCCACATCCTCTCCACCCTCTCTGACCTCCCCACATCCTCTCCACCCTCTCTGACCCGCTGCCCACATCCTCTCCACCCTCTCTGGCCTGCCCACATCCTCTCCACCCTCTCTGGCCTGCCCACATCCTCTCCACCCTCTCTGCCCTGCCCACATCCTCTCCACCCTCCCTGACTCACTGCACACATCCTCTCCACCCTCTCTGACCCGCTGCCCACATCCTCTCCACCCTCTCTGTCCCGCTGCCCACATCCTCTCCACCCTCTCTGACCTCCCCACATCCTCTCCACCCTCTCTGACTCACTGCCCACATCCTCTCCACCCTCTCTGACCCGCTGCCCACATCCTCTCCACCCTCTCTGACCTCCCCACATCCTCCCCACCCTCTCTGGCCTGCCCACATCCTCCCCACCCTCTCTGACCTGCTGCCCACATCCTCTCCACCCTCTCTGACCTGCTGCTCACATCCTCTCCACCCTCTCTGGCCTGCCCACATCCTCTCCACCCTCTCTGGCCTCCCCACATCCTCTCCACCCTCTCTGGCCTGCCCACATCCTCTCCAACCTCTCTGACCTGCCCACATCCTCTCCACCCTCTCTGACCTCCCCACATCCTCTCCACCCTCTCTGGCCTGCCCACATCCTCTCCACCCTCTCTGACCTCCCCACATCCTCCCCACCCTCTCTGAGCCGCTGCCCACATCCTCTCCACCCTCTCTGACCCGCTGCCCACATCCTCCCCACCCTCTCTGACCCATTGCCCACATCCTCTCCACCCTCTCTGACCCGCTGCCCACATCCTCTCCACCCTCTCTGACCCGCTGCCCACATCCTCCCCACCCTCTCTGACCCGCTGCCCACATCCTCTCCACCCTCTCTGACTCACTGCCCACATCCTCTCCACCCTCTCTGACCTCCCCACATCCTCCCCACCCTCTCTGGCCTGCCCACATCCTCTCCACCCTCTCTGGCCTGCCCACATCCTCCCCACCCTCTCTGACCCGCTGCCCACATCCTCTCCACCCTCTCTGACCTGCCCACATCCTCTCCACCCTCTCTGGCCTGCCCACATCCTCTCCACCCTCTCTGACCCGCTGCCCACATCCTCCCCACCCTCTCTGATCCGCTGCCCACATCCTCTCCACCCTCTCTGGCCTGCCCACATCCTCTCCACCCTCTCTGACCTGCCCACATCCTCTCCACCCTCTCTGACCTCCCCACATCCTCCCCACCCTCTCTGGCCTGCCCACATCCTCTCCACCCTCTCTGGCCTGCCCACATCCTCTCCACCCTCTCTGACCTGCCCACATCCTCCCCACCCTCTCTGACCCGCTGCCGACATCCTCCCCACCCTCTCTGACCCGCTGCTCACATCCTCACCACCCTCTCTGACCCGCTGCCCACATCCTCTCCACCTTCTCTGACCCGCTGCCCACATCCTCTCCACCCTCTCTGACCCGCTGCCGACATCCTCCCCACCCTCTCTGACCCACTGCCCACATCCTCTCCACCCTCTCTGACCCACCCACATCCTCTCCACCCTCTCTGACCTGCCCACATCCTCTCCACCCTCTCTGAACTGCCCACATCCTCCCCACCCTCTCTGACCTGCTGCTCACATCCTCTCCACCCTTCCTGACCCACCCACATCCTCTCCACCCTCTCTGACCTGCTGCTCACATCTGCTCCACCCTCTCTGGCCTGCCCACAACCTCTCCACCCTCTCTGACTCAATGCCCACATCCTCTCTACCCTCTCTGACCTGCTGCTCACATCTGCTCCACCCTCTCTGACCCGCTGCCCACATCCTCCCCACCCTCTCTGATCCGCTGCCCACATCCTCTCCACCCTCTCTGGCCTGCCCACATCCTCTCCACCCTCTCTGACCCGCTGCCCACATCCTCCCCACCCTCTCTGACCCGCTGCCCACATCCTCTCCACCCTCTCTGACCCGCTGCCCACATCCTCTCCACCCTCTCTGACCCGCTGCCCACATCCTTTCCACCCTCTCTGACCTGCCCACATCCTCTCCACCCTCTCTGACCTCCCCACATCCTCTCCACCCTCTCTGACCCGCTGCCCACATCCTCTCCACCCTCTCTGACTCAATGCCCACATCCTCTCTACCCTCTCTGACCCGCTGCCCACATCCTCCCCACCCTCTCTGATTCGCTGCCCACATCCTCTCCACCCTCTCTGGCCTGCCCACATCCTCTCCACCCTCTCTGACCCGCTGCCCACATCCTCCCCACCCTCTCTGACCCGCTGCCCACATCCTCTCCACCCTCTCTGACCCGCTGCCCACATCCTCTCCACCCTCTCTGACCCGCTGCCCACATCCTCTCCACCCTCTCTGACCTGCCCACATCCTCTCCACCCTCTCTGACCTCCCCACATCCTCTCCACCCTCTCTGACCCGCTGCCCACATCCTCTCCACCCTCTCTGACCCGCTGCCCACATCCTTTCCACCCTCTCTGACCCGCCCACATCCTCCCCACCCTCTCTGACCCACCCACATCCTCACCACCCTCTCTGACCTGCCCACATCCTCTCCACCCTCTCTGACCCCCGGCCCACATGCTCTCCACCCTCTCTGACCCGCTGCTCACATCTGCTCCACCCTCTCAGGCCTGCCCACATCCTCTCCACCCTCTCTGACCCGCTGCCCACATCCTCTCTACCCTCTCTGACCCGCTGCCCACATCATCCCCACCCTCTCTGACCTGCCCACATCCTCCCCACCCCCTCTGACCCGCTGCCCACATCCTCGCCACCCTCTCTGACCCGCTGCCCACATCCTCTCCACCCTCTCTGACCTGCCCACATCCTCCCCACCCCTTCTGACCCGCTGCCCACATCCTCTCCACCCTCTCTGACCTGCTGCTCACATCCTCTCCACCCTCTCTGACCCACTGCCCACATCCTCTCCACCCTCTCTGACCCGCTGCCCACATTCTCTCCACCCTCTCTGACCCGCCCACATCCTCCCCACCCTCTCTGACCCACCCACATCCTCTCCACCCTCTCTGACCTGCCCACATCCTCTCCACCCTCTCTGACCCGCCCACATCCTCTCCACCCTCTCTGACCCGCCCACATCCTCTCCACCCTCTCTGACCTCCCCACATCCTCCCCACCCCCTCTGACCCGCTGCCCACATCCTCGCCACCCTCTCTGACCTGCTGCTCACATCCTCTCCACCCTCTCTGACCTGCCCACATCCTCCCCACCCCCTCTGACCCGCTGCCCACATCCTCTCCACCCTCTCTGACCTGCTGCTCACATCCTCTCCACCCTCTCTGACCCGCTGCCCACATCCTCCCCACCCTCACTGGCCTGCCCACATCCTCTCCATCCTCTCTGACCCGCTGCCCACATCCTCTCCACCCTCTCTGACCCGCTGCCCACATCCTCTCTACCCTCTCTGACCGGCTTCTCACATCCTCTCCACCCTCTCTGACCCGCTGCCCACATCCTCTCTACCCTCTCTGACCTGCTGCCCACATCCTCTCCACCCTCTCTGGCCTGCCCACATCCTCTCCACCCTCTCTGGCCTGCCCACATCCTCTCCACCCTCTCTGACCTCCCCACATCCTCTCCACCCTCTCTGACCCGTTGCCCACATCCTCTCCACCCTCTCTGGCCTGCCCACATCCTCTCCACCCTCTCTGGCCTGCCCACATCCTCTCCACCCTCTCTGACCTCCCCACATCCTCTCCACCCTCTCTGATCCGCTGCCCACATCCTCTCCACCCTCTCTGGCCTGCCCACATCCTCTCCACCCTCTCTGACCTCCCCACATCCTCTCCACCCTCTCTGACCTCCCCACATCCTCCCCACCCTCTCTGACCCGCTGCCCACATCCTCCCCACCCTCTCTGACCCGCTGCCCACATCCTCTCCACCCTCTCTGACCCGCTGCCCACATCCTCCCCACCTTCTCTGACCCGCTGCCCACATCCTTCCCACCCTCTCTGACCCACTGCCCACATCCTACCCACCCTCTCTGACCCACTGCCCACATCCTACCCACATCCTCTCCACCCTCTCTGGCCTGCCCACATCCTCTCCACCCTCTCTGACCTCCCCACATCCTCTCCACCCTCTCTGACCTCCCCACATCCTCCCCACCCTCTCTGACCTGCTGCCCACATCCTCCCCACCCTCTCTGACCTGCCCACATCCTCTCCACCCTCTCTGACGCACCCACATCCTCTCCACCCTCTCTGAGCCGCTGCCCACATCCTCTCCACCCTCTCTGATCCGCTGCCCACATCCTCCCCACCCTCTCTGACCCGCTGCCCACATCCTCTCCACCCTCTCTGACCTGCTGCCCACATCCTCCCCACCCTCTCTGACCCGCTGCCCACATCCTCTCCACCCTCTCTGACCCGCTGCCCACATCCTCTCCACCCTCTCTGAACTGCCCACATCCTCCCCACCCTCTCTGACCCACTGCCCACATCCTCTCCACCCTCTCTGACCCACTGCCCACATCCTCTCCACCCTCTCTGACCTGCCCACATCCTCCCCACCCTCTCTGACCCGCTGCCCACATCCTCTCCACCCTCTCTGACCCGCTGCCCACATCCTCTCCAGCCTCTCTGACCTGCCCGCATCCTTTCCACCCTCTCTGACCCGCTGCCCACATCCTCCCCACCCTCTCTGACCCGCTGCCCACATCCTCTCCAGCCTCTCTGACCTGCCCGCATCCTTTCCACCCTCTCTGACCCGCTGCCCACATCCTCTGCACCCTCTCTGACCCGCTGCCCACATCCTCTCCACCCTCTCTGACCTGCCCACATCCTACCCACATCCTACCCACCCTCTCTGACCTGCCCACATCCTACCCACCCTCTCTGACCCACCCACATCCTCTCCACCCTCTGACCCGCTACCCATATCCTCTCCACACTCTCTGACCCGCTGCCCACATCCTCTCCACCCTCTCTGACCTGCCCACATCCTCTCCACCCTCTCTGACCCGCTGCCCACATCCTCTCCACCCTCTCTGGCCTGCCCACATCCTCTCTATCCTCTCTGACCCGCTGCCCACATCCTCTCCAGCCTCTCTGATGTGCCCACATTCTCTCCACCCTCTCTGACCTGCCCACATTCCTCTCCACCCTCTCTGACCTGCCCACATCCTCTCCACCCTTTCTGACAGGCTGCCCACACTGCTCGAGGAACGCCCACTGCTCAGTGGCTGAATTAACTGAAACTACTTCCTCTGGTCTTTGGACCATCTGCATGGCTGTGGGCCAGGTTCTAAACTGCTGTGGACCAGAGTCTGCCCATTCTGGTGTCAAATATTGATGGAAAATGAAGAAAAACTATATCCTCTGGTGGTGCTAGGGGGAGGGGGGTTGGGGGGGAGGGGTGGGGGTGTTGGGGGAGGTTGCTGAGATAAGATTTCTTCATGGAATGTCGATTATCAGGTCCTGGTGATTTATCAGCCTTCAATCCCATCAATATCCCCAACACCATGTTTCTACTAATACTGATCTCCTTCAGTTCCTCCCTCTCTCTAAACCCTGCTTTTGCCAACATTTCTGGTGTCTGGATTGTGTCCTCAGTTGTGAAGGCAGAATCAAAGTATGTATTTAGTTGTTCAGCTACTTATTTGTCCCCTATAATACATTCCCCTGTTTCTGACTGTAAGGGCGCAATTCTCCGCACTCACGATGGTGCGGAGAATAGTGGGGTCGTAAATTTTTACAGCCACGCTAGTCTGACGCCCTCCCGCCCGGATTTGACGCCAGCCTTACAATTTCTCCCTGTCTGGGAGAATCGCGCCCTAAGTGTTCACCAATCTTTTTCTCTTCACGTACCTTTAGAAACTTTTACAGGCAGTTTTTACATTCCCTGCATGGAGTTCACCTGACCCAAAATGTTTAATAGATTGTGGTATGGGGAACATGCAGCCCACACTACAGGTGTGGGTACAGCATAAGTGGAAAAGTATTTTTTAAAACAAAACAATGTTTATTCTATGAACTCAAGTTAACCTTTTTAAAACATACAGTGAACATCTTAGCAACCATCAATTCAAATACAACCCCCAAAGACTACAACACTAAGTAATTCTTAAGCTGTCTTTTTAACATCCAGAAGACTTAAAAAAAACCTTTCAGCAGAAGCACATCAGGTTAAAGTCACTACTAAGAGCAGTTATTAGTTTTACATCACCAAAGGATCGGTTTACATTCTTTAGATTACAGTGAGAGACTCTAATACACCTAAACTAAAACACACCCTGCGGCAAACAGCCCAAAACAAAAGTTAAAAAGCTGACAGAAAGCCCAGCTTCACCCAGTCTCTGACATCACTGCAGTAATAAACACCCATTTCTTAAAGGTACTCTCACTACAGATACTTATGTACACACCCATATATAAACACCCAGGGCGAAATTCTCCCAAAACGGGAGAAATCGTCAAACTGCCGTAAAACCCGGGCGGGTTTTACGGCATCGCGCCCCTTCCCGACGGGGGACCGATTCTGGTCCCCCGTCGGGGCTAGCAGCCCGACGTCGGAGGCTCCGACAAGTCGGGCTTAACGAAAATCGTTAAGCCCGCTTGTCGGACTTAGCGCCGGCTGACGCGTCATATGACGTCAGCCGCGCATGCGCAGGTGGGAAGACTCCACCCGCGCATGCGCGGGTGACGTCATCGCGTTTTTGCGCGAAACCCGCTGGGACTTCGGCCCTTCTAACAGCTGTGAATCGCTGCCGGCCGTAAAAAAACGGCGGCAGCGATTCGTGTCGGGATTTCGGCGGGGGGGGGGGAGAATAGTGGGAGGGCGTCAAAAAAGTCGGGAAGGCCCTCCCGCTATTCTCCCACCCGTCGTGGGGGGGGGGGAGAATTTCGCCCCCATTTCTTAAAGGTATTCTCACATGACAGATGCCCACTAATGTTTCTTGCCCCTTGGTGTTTCTCAGCTCTATCCATTTTGAATAGATTCCACATTGTCGGAGCTAATATCCTTCTTCACTATTGCATTAATCTCCTCTTTAACAAGCACTGCCACTCCATCGCCTTTTCTTTTATGTCTGGCTTCCTAAATACTAATAACCCAGGGATATCCCTGGTCACCCTGCAATCATGTCTCCATAATTTCGATTATACCTGTTCACATCTATTTGCGTTTTATTGTGAATGCTCCACATATTACGGCACAAAGCCTTTAAGCTTGTCTTGTTAACATCACTTGTCTTCCTCTCAATATTTCTCACTGTGGCCCTGATTGAATCTGGCCTTTGGTCTCTCTGCCTATCACTCTTCTTGTTCCGCTTTCTGTCTTTTGTTTTTGTCCTTATTTCCTCCTCCTCTGACTCCTTGCATAGGCTTCCGTTCCTTTGCCATTTTAGCTTAAACCCTCCCCAAACACTCTAGAAAATACTCCCCCTTGGACATCCAGCCTATGGGACTGCAGTGCTGGTCAATAGGAGCCTTTTCAGTGGAGAGGATTTTGATGGACTGAATGGGAGGTATGTCATGGTCGGTGCGTACAGAGTGGGGGGGTGAGTACAGAGTGGGGGGGGGGTGAGTACAGAGTGGGGGTGAGTACAGAGTGGGGGGGTGAGTACTGAGTGGGGGGGGGGTTGAGTGCAGAGTGGGGGGGGTCAGTACAGAGTGGGGGGGTGAGTACAGATTGGGGGTGAGTAGAGTGGGGGGGGTGAGTACAGAGTGGGGGGGTAGGTACAGAGTGGGGGGGGTGAGTACAGAGTGGGGGGGTGAGTACAGAGTGGGAGGGTGAGTACAGAGTGGGGGGGTGAGTACAGAGTGGGAGGGTGAGTACAGAGTGGGGGGGGTGAGTACAGATTGGGGGTGAGTACAGAGTGGGGCGGGGTGAGTACAGAGTGGGGGGGTGAGTACAGAGTGGGGGGTGAGTACAAAGTGGGGTGAGGGGGTGAGTACAGAGTGGGGGGGGTGAGTACAGAGTGGGGTGAGGGGGTGAGTACAGAGTGGGGGGGGGGTGAGTACAGAGTGGGGTGAGGGGGTGAGTGCAGAGTGGGGGGGTGAGTAATGAGTGGGGGGGGGTTGAGTGCAGAGTGGGGGGGTGAGTACAGAGTGGGGGGTCAGTACAGAGTGGGGGGGTGAGTACAGAGTGGGGGGTTAGTACAGAGTGGGGGGGGAGAGTACAGAGTGGGGGGTGAGTACAGAGTGGGGGGGTGAGTACAGAGTGGGGGGGGTGAGTACAGAGTGGGGGGTGAGTACTGAGTGGGGGGGGTGAGTGCAGAGTGGGGGGGTGAGTACTGAGTGGGGGGGGTGAGTGCAGAGTGGGGTGTGAGTACTGAGTGGGAGGGGTGAGTACAGAGTGGGGGGGGTGAGTACAGAGTGGAGGGTCAGTACAGAGTGGGGGGGGGGTGAGTGCAGAGTGGGGTGTGAGTACTGAGTGGGAGGGGTGAGTACAGAGTGGGGGGGTGAGTACAGAGTGGAGGGTCAGTACAGAGTGAGGGGGGTGAGTACAGAGTGGGGGGTGAGTATAGAGTACGGGGCGAGTACAGAGTGAGGGGGCGAGTACAGAGTGGAGTGAGGGGGCGAGTGCAGAGTGGGGGGGGTGAGTATAGAGTGGGGGGGAGTGAGTACAGAGTGGGGCGGGGTGAGTACAGAGTGGGGGGTGAGTACAGAGTGGGGTGAGGGGGTGAGTGCAGAGTGGGGGGGGGTGAGTATAGAGTGGGGGGGAGTGAGTACAGAGTGGGGGGGTGAGTACAGAGTGGGGTGAGGGGGTGAGTACAGAGTGGGGGGGTGAGTACAGAGTGGTGTGAGGGGGTGAGTGCAGAGTGGGGGGTGAGTACTGAGTGGGGGGGTGAGTGCAGAGTGGGGGAGATGAATACAGAGTGGGGGTGAGCACAGAGTGGCGGGTGAGTACAGAGTGGGGGGGTGAGTGCAGAGTGGGGGGGTGAGTACTGAGTGGGGGAGATGAATACAGAGTGGGGGGTGAGTACAGAGTGGGGGGGTGGTGAGTGCAGAGTGGGGGGTGAGTACAGAGTGGGGGGTGAGTACTGAGTGGGGGGGTGAGTACAGAGTGGGGGGTGAGTACAGAGTGGGGGGTGAGTACAGATTGGGGGTGAGTACAGAGTGGGGGGTGAGCACTGAGTGGGGGGTGAGTACAGAGTGGGGGGGCGGTGAGTGCAGAGTGGGGGTGGGTGAGTACTGAGTGGGGGGTGAGTACAGAGTGGGGGGTGAGTACAGAGTGGGGGGTGAGTACAGAGTGGGGGGGTGAGTACAGAGTGAGGGGGTGAGTACAGAGTGGGGGCGATGAGTACAGAGTGGGGGTCAGTACAGAGTGGGGGTGTGAGTGCAGAGTGGGGGAGGTGAGTACTGAGTGGGGGAGATGAATACAGAGTGGGGGGGTGAGTACAGAGTGGGGGGGGTGGTGAGTGCAGAGTGGGGGGGTGAGTACTGAGTGGGGGGGGTTGAGTACAGAGTGGGGGGGGTGAGTGCAGAGTGGGGGGGTGAGTGCAGATTGGGGGGTTGAGTACTGAGTGGAGGGGTGAGTACAGAGTGGGGGGGGTGAGTACAGAGTGGGGGGTCAGTACAGAGTGGGGGGGTGAGTACTCAGTGGGGGGGGTGAGGCAGTGTGGGGTGGGGGCGGGTGGGGGAGGGGATGAGGCAGTGTGTGGTGGGGAGGGGTGTGGGTGGGGAGGGGTGTGGTGGGGTGACGGGTGGTGTGGGGTGGGATGTGGGGTGGGGAGGGGTGAGGTGGGGGTGGGGGAGGGGATGAGGCAGTGTGGTGTGGGGTGGGGGAGGGGATGAGGCAGTGTGGGGTGGGGTGGGGGAGGGGTGGGGGTGGGGGAGGAGATGAGGCAGTGTGGGGTGGGGAGGGGTGGGGTGGGATGTGGGGTGGGGAGGGGTGGGGTGGGGGGAGGGGATGAGGCAGTGTGGGGTGGGGTGGGGTGGGGGAGGGGATGAGGCAGTGTGGGGTGGGGAGGGGTGCGGTGGGGTGGGGAGGGGATGAGGCAGTGTGGGGAGGGGTGGGTGGGGTGGGGTGGGGTAGGGGATGAGGCAGTGTGGGGTGGGGAGGGGTGGGGTGGGGTGGGGGAGGGGATGAGGCAGTGTGGGGTGGGGTGGGGTGGGGATGAGGCAGTGTGGGGTGGGGGGGGGTGGGGTGGGGGGGGGTAGGGGATGGGA